>NW_008671905.1:100136-129256 GCF_000695815.1 Acanthisitta chloris | reverse complement strand
TCCTGTGTCCCAAAGGTGAGATCTTTAGCAAATATATTTTCTAGAATACTGCACAAACTATTCTTCTTCCTCACAGCACAGACACATTACTATTTTCCTTTTCTAATCTAACACACTCTCTCACTAACCCAGATTGCTAAGAAACTTTTTCAAGCACTTCTGTGGTAATTCAACCAATACTCCATGGTCACCCTTTCTTCTTGTCACTCAAGTTACCTCCAACAGAGAAACTTCCCCTTCACCTCTCTGTTCAACTCAAATCCTTTCTTTTGAGTTCTTTCTTTTGGCTGAGATTCAAACAGCAGTGAAAAGCACAACATCAATTCACAACTCTTTAACAACAAGACTGAATGTAGGAATAACTTTTCCAAGGAATAGAAGTGACTTAACTCTTCTGATACTTTCGCTGAGACTTACCAAAACTGGATGTTGCTAAGTAGGTGTGTAAACTCGGTATTATTCTCATACTATATTCAGAGCAATTTGGTAAGGAAACCAATTTTCTGGTGACTTACAAAATTCAATTAACTAAGTCTCTTTTATTTTAAGCCTCAGTCAATGTAGCTGAGAGTACTCACCCTTCTTTAACAATTTACAGGTAGGAGTTTCACAGTCAGACCTCTGGCACACACCAGTTCTGAGTCTACTCTCTGAAATATGGAGGCTTGAGTTTAGCTACTTGAAGCCCAGCAAGGGCCAAGGTCTGCCTTTGGGGGTTATGCCTTTGCAAAGCAGGCCCATGATGCTGGGATAGCCAGCACTGAAGGATGCAGTGGTGGACTGGCGTATTGGGAATAAGGAGGTGTACTGTCAGGACTTCCAGAGCGAGTGTTTTGGCTGAGTCCCAAAGGCCCCACCTGGGACTGTGGCAGGTCTCTCCAAAGGAGAGGAACAGGATCCCACCATGATGAGGAATTCACAAATATCTTTCCCTCTTTTTCCTTTGGGTTCCAAATGATCTGACCAAGAACAAGGACTTATTTTGAAATGAAGGATGAGAAGGCTTCACATTAATATCTTTTTTTTTCCTAAAGCCTCACGATAATCAGCTATGCAATTAACATAACTCGTGGTTTTTAGATCCCACACAAGCTCTCTTTAACACTCTTTTGCCTGCTGTCAACTGAGGTGTCCTTCGCAGCAAGACACCTCACTTGCCAGTCCCAAGCAATGAATAAAGATTTAGCAAAGTTTATCTGCAGGACAATATACAGCCACACCACAAGCAAACTAATATTTATATTCTGTATATGTTAAGCCTTATCATCCATCTGTCTTTATTCTCACCTCTCCCTATTGATTTGTTGGATTGGTAGGGTTAATCCACTTAATCTCTGTCTCTCGGTGTGTGTGACTATCAATTACATCAATGAGGGGAGGAGAACAACATCACCTACTGCAGTCCATAAGGCTTATGGATAATTCCTGATGTTAGTTGGAATATTCCTGCAAAAAGAATCTGCTTATAATGATCCAGTTAAGACTGGATCCTTCCCTATACTAGCAATACACTCCGTAAAGTTACACCATTACAGGAAACATTCAAGTTCAAGAATTCATCCTAAACTGATTTGTTAGGGGTTGGTTTTGTTCATTTTCACCAGTCACAAGAGTTGTTTCTAAACATAAAAATGTACATAAACTAACTTATAATTTAAAACACTCCTGCAGAAGAAGTGCACCAGGAAAACAGCTGTTCCATGCACAATAGTGACACAGTGACTTACAGTGACTAATTAATGAGAACACCTGGAGTATCTTTCAGAGCTAAACTGGAAACAAAATACTGGAGATTAGGTTTTCAAGCTACTGGTGGTCCCAACTAATCTCTTTCAGGTGTAAACCACAGTGTACGTGGAAAGCAAAATCTGACTCATTCCTGCGAGACAGGAGGTCTTCAGGCTAATAATTGCAGTATGTAGTTTCCATAAAATTTACGAGGTTGGCTTTAAATTTTAGTAGTGGCAGGCCTGCAATAAATGCCAATGAGGTCCATCAAAATGAGTATTTGTGTGTGTCCTCATAAAAATAGATCAACCTTTTTAACAGACTCCATGCAGAGGAATTTGTATAATTACAACACATATCTACAGCTTTAGAGTCCTTTCCACACCAAAACCAACATGCTAAGTCATAAATGCAGAGGAAAAATAAACACAGGAACATAATAAAAGAGATTTGGTTGGGTTAAGTCGCTCTGTCTCAGCTGCCATGTTGTAGCTAACAGAGTTTCCACTAGGGGTGGGCAAAGGGATTATTTTCCCTGTTTGTCAGCTTCCCCCTCACCTTTGCCTCTTGCACTCTTGGGGATGGTGAGTGAGTCTGTTCATATAAAGGAAAGGAAAGGGACAATCAAAAGGGAGGAAGGGTCCCACCACATATACATACATTCATTTCCAGATCATGCATTAACTCTTACCATGCTGGTTTTGATGGAAACACTCAACAGGGAATGAGAGATGCTAGGCAGCCCAAAAGAAACAACAAATTAAGTTTACAGCTTGTGTGTTGTGTTTATAACTTGCCAGTTCCATGGTCACAGCTGAGTTGTCAACTCCAAGTAATAAAATACGGCTTATGTATGAGATTCTCTACCATGCCAAGTTTCCACATAGTTCAGCTGAAGTGGAGAGGAGGTTATGATTCACTGATTCTCTCCCCAGCTCAGCCACAGCTCTCATCCTTACGAATTATCCATCAGCAGGGAAGAGCTGGAGTGTTATGTGACACATACACTCCTCATCCAAGACTCTCTCTGTTGCCAGGGGCAAGAGCCATGGAGCATGGAAGTGGGTATATCCAGAGGGGTGAGGAGCAGAAGGTAGAGAAAATGCTATTTGGAGGCCTGGATGCATTTTAGTATAGAACTCTCCTTAATAAGAGTAGGGACACAGATGGCATTTAGTGAAATTTTCAAAAATTCCTATGACTTTTATAGGAGATGCTAAAAACTCAAGAGGCACATCTCTACACCTTTAGATTTCTTAGTATTTTTTAAAGGTCTGGTCTGAAAATCAGCCAGTGCTTTCCAAATTTGCCTTGTTACTGAGCGATTTGAATAGCCATAGCATTGCATTGTTTTCAATAGACTTAATGGATTCCACTTCTGAGTAAGAGCCAGAAAACAGAGACTAAGTATGGGACTCAGTTTGATTTATTTTAGGCATCTGAAAAATAAGGGGTGTGAATCTCAGCTAGTTGCTGATCTACCTATAGTCACTGGATAGAACAGACACATTGGAAAGGGATGAGGCAACCCCTGGAGGTGTGTCTGTCTCTCTCCCTTGACCACAGAGGCAGCACAGGCAACAAACTCAGATTAGACGTCTAATTCATAACAGCTGAAGCCAGATGAGATTAATTCCTCCTCCTCCAGCAACTTAGCCAAAGGCATACAGCAAACAATGGGAGAGCAAAACACTGAATTCAGCCTCCCAACCCTCTAAACAGAGCTTAACCAAACTTCCCACTTGAGAGGAGGTACCAAAGTCTCTTGCCAAAACAATTCCAATTGATACATGACAGAAAGCAATGAAAGTTGTGCTGACTAATACGTACAGAGTTGGGAGCTGGAGGGAGAAAAGGGTGATACCCAAGCTCAAAGCCTCTCCCAACAAACCAAGCAGTTCATGAGAGGAGTGGCACCACAGACATGTACAGGCTGCAGCCACCCAGGGAAGTACAGAGGAGCAGGACTGCCCAGACGTGGATCCCAACAACAGGAATCCAGAAGCACAACCACTTCCAGCTGACCAGTTGTGCTGGTTTTTCCCAGCACGCATCTATCTCACTACCCTGATCAAGGTCAAAAGGCACACATTTTTCTCTTAAAAATATAACTATTAATAATAAGGAAGAATAACTAGCAATGCTTCAAAACCTTGGTGCAAGCTGAAGATAACTCTGAAGTTCTGCAACACAACACAATGATAAATCACAGTGAGGCACACGAAGGAATAGATCTTATAAAACAGTGTAGACAAGCATAATTTGTATTACAACTTTCTCTTTCATTTGAAGTTTTGATACTTTTTCATTTTTCATTACATCTTACATTTGGTACTCATTCTGATGAGGAAATTGTTCTCCCACTAATGAACTCTGCATCTTATAGAGAAAAGGATTTTAAATAAACTAAAGAGGAGATGTTCTTTCTTAAAAGATTTCTCACACTGCCTTTCAGTTTTTAAATAATAAAAAATAATCAATAGCATGACTTATGAAAACAGAAGATTCAAAAAGCATTTCTTTCAAAAGTTACAGGAGAAAGATATTAACTGCTTCTAGTGGTTATTAAAGGAAGGGAAGCCTTTTAAAGAAAGTCTCCTAACTACACAGTGGCTCCTGCTCTCAGCATGCTGTTTATCTTCTTGCCACAACACTCCTCAGGGCTCCTTTTCTCCTCCCTCATGCCTTTTAAATAACATTTGACAATAGGAGCTGAGCATCTACAATAGGCAAAAACTTTTGCTTTAGTGATTAAGCCACTGATGAAGTCCTAGTTGGTGTCAATCAGACCAGGCCTTCACTCCAACCATAGCTCATGAGATCCTGAATAGAGCACAGGCACAGACGACCTGCAGACATGTCCTGCAAGACTTTGATTTGGCAGCAACTAGATGACTTAGCCAAGAAATTTATTATGGTCTTCTGAATGCTTATTATGGTCACACTGTGATCTTGGAGGCTCACTGTGATGTGCAATTACTCTTATTCCAATCAGAAAACCAGCAACCAGCAATTTAGTGTTATTTGTGTTTCAGTTTTCCTTGTGCCTCTATATGGCTTTGATCTTCTGAACACTGTTGGTCACAGAAGTACCTGATCAACATCTGTTCAAGGTGCAACTGCAACCCCCGTCCCCAGTCCATCCTTACAAACAGCTGGAAAGTTTACTCATTTTTAGCTTTCTGCAGTGCAGTTTGCTACACAAAAGCTTCAGCAGAGTTTGTGTTAACTCCTGTCAACACATACAAATAGGCAGTACCCCAGAGGGCTTATGAAAAATTAGACAAAAAGCTGTCATGAAGACAAAAATAGCATTTCACTTTCTGACCCAAACAGCTACGCAAATGTTATGGTCTTGTGGGTTTTGCAATAAGAAGAAGTTGGCAGTTGTCAGGTGTTTCCTTGGCCAACCTGAGGATCCTGTAAAGCACTGTACTTTGGGAGGTCAGCAGTGCAGGAGCCAGGTCTGATTGCTGCCCACTTAGCACTTCACTGAAAACCTCTGCTTCTTGCAGACCTGACCCTGACACTTGCTTTGGCTGACAAACCTCTGGGCATTTTTGCCTCTTTTTCTAGGTTATTTTTCCTGCTCCTCCTTCCCAGACACACAACCAAACTGTCAGTGCCCTGGGCCATCCCCAAGTGTTGTTTCAGCAGCCTTTGTCCACATTAATTTCTGAGAAGACCTTAACTTATGCTACCATGGCAGTAGTGCATGAAGCAAAACTCATCGTGGAAGAAGATTTTAGCCCCAGTGTTCATTACCTGCAAGATGATACCCTGGTGCTTGCCTTCAGCCTGTGCAACCTAGATGCTTGATATGGAGGGTGACTTCCCATTTTCTTTACTCCCTTTTTTACCTAGCTTTACATAATTAATAACAGAAGTAACTCTGGGGCAACAGGGCATGTTCTAAGTGTGTGTCAAGAATGAAATCCATTTTAATAGCTTTATATCTGGAACAGAATTGGATTAATTAAGTAACTATATTGTAACTTTCACTTCTCTGCACAAGCCTAGCCAGTTGTGATCTGCAGTGATTGCAGTATGTGAAAAAAACATCTTTCCTCAGTATTGTAGAATCTTTGAGGCAAATGAAATTTTCTTTCCAGCATTTTCTGAAGCTCACTGATGGCAATAAGCCATCTCACTATCTCCCCAGATAATTTCCTAAATTTCCTTTTTATTTTAAATACTCCTACAAGTAACTCAATCTTTACCTGAATGTTTACCTGAATGAATGCTGTGTGTTCTTCAGGAGAACTGAAAGCTTTTGAAAGGTGCCTGATGACAAGCCTGACAAGAGCAAGTGTGTTGTGTGTGTCAAGCAAAGCATCAAGAGTCAAGTGCTTCCACCACCAGGACCATGGGACAAACCATGATAAGAAGGAGCCAAATGCCAACATTCCAGCAGTGTTTTTTCCCCTAGAGCTGCCAATGGAGTGCCAAGGTCTACAGCCCCTTTTAGTCACACCGGCTTTGGAAATGAAATGGTATAATGGGGGAAGGAGGAGGAGAGGAGACCTAGTGTCATGTCAAACAAGTTTTGCACACGAAGCCATCAGCATTGATCACTCACAACCTGGACTGCATTTTAGCCAGTGAGCTGAGGATGAAAGGTTTTCTGTTCCCATTGAAAACCCTCAGAGCCATCCATTCACCCTATCATATGTTCACTATCAGAAACTGCTCTTCAAAGCTGAACAAAAACTACTGTGCTGCATAAAATTGACAAAGTTAATTGTATGCAGCATGTTTCCTCTACCATAAATATTCCCAAACACCATTTGTTTCTGGATTTCACTGTTCTCTTAACTAAAGAACAGCTACATTATTGTTTCATCTGTAGCCCAACTGTTTTCTTTACATTTTTACCACTAAATTGAATCTACTGCCAGTAATCTAATTTACATTTAAAATGCACAATATGCCAACATGACCAGACTTCAATAAAATTTTTACTAAAACTCATAAATGCCTTGATTCTGGTGTTTATAGAAATTTTAGACTGTTCATTCCCTGAATGTTATGTTGCTAGCATCCTGAAATCATTCCCATATGAAATAAGAAACATTCTTAGATTCATGCTGCGTCAGGAAATAAAAAATGTATTGTCACTAGACATTGCTCACAAAATCAAAGATTTGTCATCCCTTAACAAAATGATTTGGATGGCATGTCCAGCCTGCAGTAGCATGGGTTATTAGCTCCACTCACCTGCCTTTGTTATCCATACAGCCTTTGTTATCCACACAGCACATCTCCTTCCCTGCATTTCAGATTACAAATGTTTCTTACCATCTTTGCTTGATTTATTTTTCCTAGCTTGGTTTCAAAATATTGTAGAATCCTTTAGGTCTCTTATGAGCAGTCTCCATCACCACCAAATCTACCCAGAGACATCTTCCCTGGGTAGCTACTTGACAATATCAGGAAAGTCATTTGCTAAAGGTTTGGATTACATTTCTCAGTTGGATACTGATTGTCAAATTTGTAATTTCAGCAAAACAAAAAATTATCAGATTCAGGTAAAATTGGAATGAGGTTTCTGGGTGGTCTTCTCTTTTGTTTGGGTTTTTTGGGGTTTTTTTTATGTGGAAATGGATTATGTAGTAGACAGATTATTTTTGCGCTTTCTAAACATTTTAACTTCTTTTTAAAAACCAATATTTTCAGGGGGCATTAGCTAAATAGAGGTTTTTTAAAGAAAAAATGAAAACAAAAATACATTTGCTTCCTATTAAACGACATTTTTCTCTTACTTTGAAGCAAAAGTGGCATGTGTGCAGGCGGGCATATGTTCGTACAAAGGGAATTAGAAAGGGTTGGGTTTTCTGAGAAAAACCCTCATTTTCTTTTCTTTGTTTTCTTTCTATTTTTTTACTTCAGCAATCAAAAAAAAATTATAAATTACTTCGGAAGTTCTACTCATAACACTTATTTATATGCTTTAGCTACTCTTTGGTTGTCCAAACCCATATTTGTTTGATTGCCTGCTCAGATCAGGAATGTGCACAAGCTACAGCAGTATGAGGATCAATGACCAGCTCCTCAGCAGAGTCATAACTTCAGTTAATGTCCATGTGCTGTTGTACAGTGTGGATACTCAGATTCAATAAAGAGTCATTGAGCCAAAGAAATATGCTTACTTAAACTTATTTATCATAGAATCAGGGACCTTAAAGATCATCTACTTCCAGCCTCTTTGCCACAGGCAGGGACACCTACCACTAGATCTGGCTGCTCGGTGTCCCATCCAACCTGGCCTTGAACATTTCCAGGAATGGGTCATCCACCACTTCTCTGGGTAACCTGTTCTAGTGCCTCACCACCCTCAAAGTAAAGAATTTCTTCCTAATATCTAATCTAAATCTCTCATCTTTTAGGCTAAACCCATTGTCCCTCGTCCTATCGCTCTCTGCCCATGTAAAAAGTCACTCTTGCCCTTTTTTATAAGTCACCTTTAAGTAAGTTTGGTTTTGCAGATAGGGTCAGATATGGATTCCTGCCTCCTTATTCAAGTGACCGAGAAAGCACATTGGGCCATATTTTACTTTACAGCTCATTTTGAAAACTCAAGATTTATCTGCTTCTATTGCTCTGTGGAGGGAAAAAGTATAATCTAGGGCTTGTTAAATTCAGAGTGGTGAAAAGCTGAAGAGATGTGAACTATGACATGGACTCCTCTGTGCTTAGATATTGGGATTATAGTTGCTTTAGGCAGAAGACAAGGTTACAGCTGTTTCTTTTAAGGATGAATCAGACACCTCTGGGTATGTTGGCTATCTCACCTCTAAATGCATATAATCAGCTTGCAGAAAAGTTATCAGTACATTCTATTGCTTTGAAATATCTGTTCAATTACAATTCTGCTTTCATATACTGGAACTGAGGACTGAATTCTAAGGGAACAATTCTGCACTTGGGTGCATGTGTCTAAAAGGCACAGCTAGGCTCTGAATAAAGAAAAAAGTGAAGACAAATGGTTTTATGCACAACACACATTGCTCAAGCTGTATTCTTCTCTCTGGAAATTTTAATAGGATTTTTGTGTACAATGGGATTGTTGTACTCCAGGGTGCAACTATTTATGTAAATATAATCATGCTATTTATGTAAGAAATTGAAAAGTTTACAATAAGAATCAAGAACAATTTCATCCTGAAGGAGTAATCATTTAATTGAGAATGGAGAGTTAAGGTTTAATGTTTCCTTTTTTTCCTTTTCCAAGTGGGTTTTGCTAGCATTCTTACTACACTCAGAATCACACAAAGTAAATATACATTTTAGCCGAGCCAAAACTGCTGTGCCAACAGAAAGCAATACCCTGCACCTGCTCAGAAAATCTCCCTTCTCAGTCCCTGACTTTTGCAAAAGCCTGTGCTGGGACATGGATGTCCTTGGTTGCCCTGCCTGATGAGCAAGCACCACAGCCCTTCTGAAAACTGAAGTACTCTGCACACTGCTGGGAGAGCAGCACCAGATGCTTAAAAGTCATGTATAGAGCTACCCAGGAGACTGTGGTCTGGGGGTTTTTTGGCCAATTTTTAAAATTTCAAGTGTATGTTCTTATTCATCTAATCCATGCAACAACATGGTAAACCTGATCCATGTGAACCATGAATCACAGTGTGAACATGATATAAAGTGTGTGGTTCATTTGCTCAAAACTCTTCACTTGCTCCATTCACTTACTGGGGACCAGGCTGCCCAGGTGTGGTCTGTGTCCACCCTGCAGGGGATGTCAATGGTGATGCCTTAGTATCTTAAAATAGTAACCTGAACAGCAGATTAACAATGTGACACACCTGGATATGAGACTGGAGATCCTCCAGTGCCTAGGGAGAATAGTCAGGCAAAAAACTTCAGGGAGTTAAACTTAAAATAAAACATTCCTTCCTTTCTAACCACCTGCAGACTTCTGTCTTCCAAACAAGGCATTGAGGAAAAGTTACATTAAAAGTTTTAAGAAGAAATGTGATAACCCCACAAGGAGACAGAACCAGACAATACCTGGAAATAGAGAATTAAACTTACAGAAGGACTCTATGGATGTCCAATTACTAAGGAGTTATTGAGAGGAAATTGAGTGGTTGTAAGAACTTAATGCATTTATACAACATTGAACTAACAGTTCGGGACTTTCACTGATTACTTGGAAGATCAGGAAATATTTTTTACCACTCTTCTGTTGGACAACTTGTTTCTATATTTTTGGGGTTTTATTCCCTACCTTTGAGTCACTGAATATAGTGATAGCCAGGGACAACATACAGGCAAAGAGCAATAGTGTTCATGTAAGAATTACACTGAAAAGCCATCTCTTCCTGGGACCAATATTGCAGGATTAATGGAAAAATTGTTTTCCTCAATGCCCCTTTAAAGCATGTTCCACTTCTCAGAAGCTTCAGTTCTCCCATAATCATATTGGATATGGCCTCTTCTCTAGTTGTGAATTTCATTTCTTCTGATGTCAAATTTATTATAGGTTATGGAAGTTTGTTGCTTTGCGGCTCCCATTGAGTAGAAGCTCTGTAGATCAGAAAACAGGCTGTAGCTGGGGGCTTTGCTCAAAGATCCAAAAAGTGCTCTGCACATCTCAAAACTAAAGACACTGGATTAATATGCTTAATAGAAGAAAGCCCTCTCTTTTTCAGAGGATCTAGACTCTAGACTTGGGCATGAGCACTTGCAGTAGAAGCAACTGCTGAAGATAACTCCAGCCATAATAAACTATTGGTTGAAGGCCAACACATGACAGAAATGTACAAGATAATTGGTTTGAATTTTTTGCTCAGACTGTGAACTCTAGCACAAACATTTCTTCAAAGAACTTCAAAGAACAATAGTCTAAATTTATGGGTAAATTTAGCCTAAATGACATGTTTAAGTACAGTCAGCTTTAAAAATCTGATGTCCAAACTCATAGGTCTCATTTATGAGCCTGGGAAATGGTAACTCTGAAGGGACTTGGGGACCTTTGTGGATATTCAGACAGACATCGTCTCCACCACTGACTCTAAAGGGCTAATCCTTCTCTGGAATGGGCAGCGATAGGACAACTGAATGAGAGGTTGTAAAATCCTGTGCCTGGGCACTGAGCTAGGAAGTTGTCCAAGCTACTTCTTGTCAAGTAGCCATACAGGCCACACACACATGATGACAGGTTTTGTCAGTTTTGGAGAGGAAAATTGTACAAGATGAATCTTGACATTTAAATCTCCAAATGAGACCCATTCTCCTTGTGAGGGGATGTAAAGCCTGCAAGGGAACCGGCCATGGGAACGTCACCATGCTGTGGGAGGCCTTCTAACACTGGAAACTGGAAACCAAGATTAGAAGGTTGGGTTTGGATTTTTTTCCTAAAATATATGCTGTAGCTCAACTAGTGTTGTTACTGGTCTTGGAATGGCAGTCAAGCAGTCACAGTGCATTATCATAGCGGTCTCTTCTGGCTGTAGAAATCTATGAAGACAAGCAAAACACAAACAATGCTCCAGAGGCTTATTTTGTTAAAAATCAACAACTTCAATATACACAACCAATAGTTAATTTGACTTCTTGTGTAGCACACCTCCTTGCCCTGCTGTCAGTCTACCCTAGCATCAGGGGCAGAGAGGCTGGCATGCACAGCACCCCTCTCCAGCCCAGCACACCTTCCCATCTCAATAGAAGACCTTCCAGCATCAAAGCCTCAGACTGGGGCCTTGTACTTGGGCCAAGGATTTTATATTGTTGTGAATTCTGTGACTGTTGGTTAACCTGAAGACTGAAAAAATTCACCATGGAAGTCAGAACAAGGTTCAGATTTATTCTCTGTGAGCCCAGATCCTAACGTGGTAGAGAAGTCTTTCCAAGTTGTGGGAGTTAATGAGCCTGAGACACAACTAAGCACTACTGGCTCTATCCAGCAGAGGGAAGCAGCAAAAAGAGAGCTATATTGGTTGGTTTATCATTTTAACAATCACGTAGTAGAATAACTAGTTACTGTCTAAAGAAATATATTCATAAAATGCAGCTACAGCAAAACTCCCATCAGGCAGATTAGTTCATTTCCATCCAGTGACTAAGATCATGTAAAAGTGGGACATTTCATTACACAGAGATGTTTCCTCTGAACCTGTCAAACACTTTAACATATCCACAAATCCCTGCAAGGAACAAATAATCACTACAGATGATAATAAATCTACACTTTTACCTGCCCCTGTAAAATTGAATGAAAAAGTAACAGTACCACTATTGTGATTCACACATAATTGAGTGTGCCAACTAATAATCTTTAATATCCACTGCTGACAGGATGGAATTAACTGCATTTTTCCCTGTCCAAGTTTCATTTTTTTCCCCTCTGTGGTGTAAGCCAGTATCTAATCCCATCCTTATATCATTTTGGCTATATTAACTCAATTGAGGAGAAAGTACTTAGCCTAAAGCACGTTAGGGTGAGACCTTGAAATAACAATGTTTACACAAGCTAAAGATGTCTTTTGTTGAAACTCTCCACTGATGCTTGCCAACAAAAGCTTTTCATGCGCGAAAGAGTCAATACCGAATTATAGTTAAGCCATGTAATAATTATCCTCATTAGATGTAACCAGAGCATGGGTAGGATTAATTCAGTTATAAACTCTGCTAATACTCAGGAAGCATATTCTATATGTAATTTAATAATCTTGGAAGTAAATACACAAGTCCCTCTGTCTTTTAGCACAATGTCTATTAAAGCAGAGAGGCAATTCACTACACAGTGAGAAGACTGATTTTTTCCATTATTTGTTTTTAACTTAATCTGGAGGAAGCTTTTGAATATAGTATTTAGGTGAGCCTAGCAGCGCTTCCTGAGAGTGAGAGAGTTGGGACATGCTGATCACCCCACTTCAGATGTATCATGCTGGATGGGAACTTCCACCCTGAGCAGGGAGCGCAGATCTGGGTTGGTATTGCCCCTGTCTTCTCCCGAAGTTGGTGGGAGAAGAGAAGACTCCCCATAGAAAGATGCCATGGGTGCACTGAAGGTTCCAGCTCTCCTGTCCTTGGCTCATAATTCCCTGTTCTCCTTGACCCACACCTCCCAATTTCTGGAGATTCTTTGACTGTTTTTAGCAATCAAAACAGTTTTTCACAAGTTACTAACATTCTCATCCTGGCTAGAGGCTGCCAAGCCACTTCTCAGGCAATTTCTGCCCATCTGTTGGCAACACAGGCATAAGGAACTGCTCCTTCCATTCTAGTCCCAAACCAGTTCCTCTCCTTGCTTTCCCCAGTTCTACCATTGACTGTCTGCATGTTTGTCAAGTGACACTGTAGACAGGTGACCTTAAAAGCTTCATCTCAAAACATATATTGAGGGAAGGAGATAGCAGAAAAGGACAGAAGAGAGGGATGGTATTGCTATGGCCTGGCATTGCTTTCAGCATCCTCAAATTGGCAAGCCATGGCAACCATGGACATCTCACTGCATTACACAACCTGTGAGATCCTCCTGATCCCACAGCAGGAAGCGTGACTGCTCTTTTCCTTGGGATTTTCCTCCCCCAGGAGAGGAAACTTGTTCTTGCTGAACAGAGCATCAAACCCAAGGGTAGACTGGAGTCCCAGAACCAGCTGGGACTCTGGTTCTCCATGAACAGTTCTCTTGCAACGTTTCTGACTTTGCTGTTTTTTCTATAACAGGATAATATTACTTCCCAGTCACTGAATCAACCAGCTGTGTCTGAAAGCATGAAAACATCACGTTTCCCTCTTCAGCATTTAAACCTGATGCCATTCTGTGAACAAAACTATCCAGAAAATTAGCTTTTGGAGGTTGAGAAACTTTGAGAGACAGGAGGCTGCCTCAGTGCTGCTCTGATCAGTCCTCAGGAGACTCCTGCAGGCCAAGGGGAAAGTGCAGCATATTATGTCAGCTCTCATCCATACCGTGCCCTGCAAGTGCTGAACACAGCAACAGGCATGTCAGTAAGATGTCCATGACAAAGGATACTGGGTCCTGAGTCTGAATGTGCATAAATATGTTTAATTAAAGAGGCCAAATGAAGGCAGCAGCCATGAACCGTGTCGCTGGCAGCTACGGATATCGTCTCTGGTGGCACAGTCCATGGGTGAGACTATGCTGTTTAAACCAGTCAATCCCATTTGAGGCAGTGGCAACAATCCCAAAATTACAATGAGATTAAAATCTTCACCTTTCTAGTGCTGCAACAATGATGTAGCTATCAATACAGGTGGCAGTAAATCGATGTGGCAATAATGCAACTCTAAGCCTACTAAGGTAAGGGAAAGCAGACAGGATGTGGAAAACAAATTGGTTAATGAATTTTCTTTTCTCTCAAATATTATTCACTTACTTTTGGCAAATAGCAGAGTTATTTGAACAAGACTGAATTTTCAAGTATTGGCATAGCTCACAGTGATAAAATGATCAGCATTTCTCAGAATAACATGAAAAATGCCAATGGTCCATGGAAGAGCCATATTCAAAACAAATGGTGTAAGAATGTGTTTGTGTAGTCTGAATATTTTTAAGCAATGAGGCCAGGACACTAAATTAAATATCCCATATTTTAAGTTATCATTGCAAAAATATTTTGTAGTTACATTCAAAGTTATCAAATTTGAGGAATGATATAAATAAGATCAAACCTCCATGCTATTAAATTAAGCTGCTGCCAACATTATTATTGGCAGGAAAATTACTTTGATTGCTATCAGCTATAATCAAATATAAGAAAAGCCTGGAATGCTCATATCTTTCACAGTAGTATGTTCTGAAACAGTCACTAAAAGAGAAAGCTCTGACATGACATATCTTTTTGAAATTCTGCTGCACAGTAGCAGAGAAATAGCATAATGAATTCTTGAATTGCTGCAGCCTATGTGTTTAAGCTCAAGTTATTATTTTATTTCCATTTGTCTGTTTCAACAGTTTAATGTTGCAAGTAAGCTACAGCTCAGGGTGCTGAATTATTCACAAGCCTGTGGAGTGCAGATGCCTAACACAGCAGTTCTGGAGAAATCTCTCCCAGCACTAGCTGGGATGTGAAGGCCAAAATAGACAGGGCAGCTCTCCAACACCCAGATCATCCTGGTCCATCCAAGTCCTGCCCAGGGACAGGGTGAATCTCTGCTTACAAGCCACGGGCAGGTTCATTCTTTCAATTAGGAACCACTCCAGTGAACCAGCAACAAAAGGCAGAGTGGAGCAAAGCTCTGCACACCCTGAAGGGGGAAATTGGTGAGTGAAGGGACCACACTGCCAGGCTTTATGCAAAAGCTGCACACAGACCTTGGGCTAAGCCTGAGGTTTGCTCCACTTGTGGCTTTCATCGAAACCAAGAGAACATGGGCTGAGGCCATAAACACAGTTGGATATGAAGGGTTTTCCCTTCTCTGGCAGGAACACCACAAGGTAATCTTCTCCTAGCCCCAGGACACTTGCCTCCCCTCCTCACAAAGACATTTCCCCCCAGGATCTTTACAGGCAGAGAGCAAGAGCCAGGACACACTGAGGGAGGGCAGGAGCTGCTGAGGCAGTTGAAGGTCATCCTACCCACACCCTACAAGGGAAATCAAAAGGGCTGGGTCACTTCCCAGCTCTGCAAAGCCACACCACTGGAGCAAAAGAAAAAAACCACAAGAAGTCTTCATAAAACAAATCCTACAGGATTTCCTCACAATAATCCCCTGCCCAGGGCAGCATACCTGCATTGCTTGTCACCTGCTGTTTTGAGGAGCATAACTGTTGGGAGAACAGGAGGGCAGATTCTGGAAAAACAAAAGGTTGGCTCCAGATACTCTGTCTCAGGACAGGGTTAGAAGTGGAAACTAAAATTCTTCCCAAGGTTCATGTTTTGTTGTCGAATTTCAGAGGCTCTTTGCCCCTGCAAAGATGACTGCAAAGCTGTTGCAGTGACAGCTGGGATTTTCAGAGGGGTAGCATGAGATAGTGCCTCTAAGTGCCTTTGAAAATCTCAGTCTAAATACAAATAGCAATAGATCATCCCTCCAACTATTTGATGTTAGACCTGTGACCCAGTAGTACAGGGAAAAAAAACAGTTGTCCTTTACAAGATATGCTTGTGCCAATTATGCACTATCATCTCACCTCCAGAGGTAAAATAACTTTTCTGTCTCAGATGATATTCAATGTATGCCATAAAAATTCCATCAGGGAGTGGAAATTCAATGTACTATGAGACAACATGTATGTCAGAGGGTCCAAATTCAGTTCCAGAATAGTTCTACAACAGTTGCTAGAAATAAGCCTAGAATAAGAAAGGGCAGGTATTTTTAATAGCGATTTTTTTATTAGGTGTAATCAAGAATGCTGAAAGAACAAGTCTTCATGTAAAGCAGCAAAGGAAGTGGTAGATATCATGCTACTTCCAAATTAATTTTATCAGTTGACTCCCTCCTTCAAAAAAGGGTGAAATACAAAGTTGCATTTCATGAACCCAGCAAGTCTTGGACACAAGGTACAGCGGGAGCAGCTGGACCTTCCTTGCCAGCACAATCCTGGGAGGTGCAGGGCCAGTTCACCTCCTCCCATGGTATCCACACCCCTGGGCGTCGTGGCAGCTCAGCTAGGAGGAGGCTCCTGAGATGGAGGTTCAACAAGCTGCAGCCAGACACAAACTTCTGCCCCTACCCACCCCAGCTGGGCCCAGCTGATGGTCTCACAGCACTCAAGCAGCCAGTCCTGCTGCTCCAAAGAACAGGCAGAAATGGGGAAGCAATCAATGGCAGCATGCTCTTTGAACTACTTAATATTAAAAGCTTTTCTTTGCATTTTGAAAAGGCAGCTTATATCTGATCTCGTTGCATGAAGGACAAAATATGCCATTTTCAGTTATGTCATTGCATGCTGTATAGGAAAGCACAGACGTTAACAAAGAGCCACAGCAAAGCGTCGAGTGCATCTGAATTCTTTGTCTGCAGCCCAGTCTTTTCCTGCCTCACAGTGACAGGATCAGGGAAGAATTTTCTGTGACTAATTAGGTTTTAACTTGCCAGAGAGAACATGGACATTGGCAGTCTATTGTACAATAGTGAAGCAAAGTTTGAACTAGATTGAACTTAATTTCCTTTTCACTGAAAGGAAAGAAAGATTAATGAAATATCCCCAAATCCATCCTGTTAGCTTTTATTAAATCAGCAAATGAAATTTAACCTCCAATTCTGTTATAAAATCTTTTCCTGTAGATTAAGTTTCTGCAAACATAAATGAAATAGACATACTCTCCTCTGCAACATTTTAGATATGAAAATTACATTACTTCAATCAACATCAATGTTACTTTAGGCAAATGCCATATTAAGAAATGATTATTTCTTGTGTTTCTTGTCACAATGTTACCTAGGTTTTATTAAATGCCAGAACTTTGCTAGTCGTTTCTGAAAAACATTTGCTGGTATTCCAGCATGTTCTTGCTCTATCTGCCAATAGGCCAGAGTTATGCTCCAGGAATACAGAGCTTTCTTTCATTAATATTATACTTCTCATCTGAGGGACTCTAAGTCATGTTGCTCTCTCACCTTCTCTACTGCTTCTCAGCTCTAGTTATTTCATTTACACACTGTCTTACTACTCTTCTCCTAAGCATCTCATTGAAGTCAACAGTTCCATCAGGAAATCCCAGCCCCCTGCCTCAGCAGGTGGGGACAGGTACTCAGACTGGGCTCAATCAGTTCTCAAGCATTCTTTATGGAGAATCAGTCAGTCAAGTGTGGTCCCTAAACTTGCTTCTAGTCATAACCTTGATGGACCAATGGTGGTGAGATCGGCCTAGAACATCCCTAACTGCATGGCAAGGTCTCCACCTTGGAAACTCTACCTGCAAATGTTAAAACAAATGGATTGGGAAGTGGAGCTTTGCTGTTTCTCACTGATGAGTAAGGCAGAGCTGTAAACATGAGTGAAACGAATACATCCTGCGTGAGGAGTGCCTCATCCTGCTGGGGGGTCAAACAAGAGGCTCTGAGGGTTCTGATGTGTTGCTGCAATGGGCAGAGCCCTGTAGTGCTTCCCCTCCAAGTGTGGGGTCCTATACTCCCCCAGGTGAGTGTTCCCACCATGCTGAACGGGCCCTGCCAACTCCAAGCCTTTGGAAAGCACAGGGCACTGCAGGGGGAAAAACGTCGCTGCCATAGAAGTTAAAACATTAACACTGTTTACGTCAAACTGCCAGTGCTTGGTACTGCACAGGACAATATGAAACTGTATAAAATATTTGCAATGATTGCCAAGAAAGTTGACGCTGCCAATACTCCAGAGCACATCCTCTGGAACTGATTACTTCTAATCCTTTAGAAAATGTATAAATAAAATGATGCCAAGACTGATGGACAAGCCAAGGCACCTACTCATGTTTCTAATATACTGCTTTCCCTCCATCCCCTTCCCTTCTGTGTACAAAATACTCTCCCTTTTTAGTAACTTAAGTTGACAATCATCAAAAGAAATCAAACTGTATATAAACGAACATTCTGAAGCATGTCACAGTACGTCAGAAACTATAGAAATCTACTAGAAGTCTGCAAAACAAGTATTTAAATCTCTTAGTAATGCTTTAGTAGAGTGATTATTTAACTTACTAGCAAGAATGCATTTAGCAGGAACACCAGAGGCGTTTACCCTTAGTATTAGCTGCACAATCGCGTAGCCTAATCCCAGAGGCCTAATCTGTGTGTTAGTGGGAACACAGCAATTATCTGCATTCATTAGAAATTAGAAAGGGGGAAGGTGGAGAGAAAACCTCAATGGGTGGATAATTAGTTTCGCATACTCTCATTGTTTGCGTGAGGCCAAATCCATATTGCCATTGAAGCCAAAGGAGCTTTTACTAGACCGTCCTGCCTTTTCTAGCCATCCAGACCACCAGCTATGATCATCAGAACTGCTTGTCTTAGCCAAGGAGACACAAGCTTGTTCTAGCCTTAAATATATTAGAATGGTCTTTCTTTCTCATAAGTGTCTAGTAAGCTAGAGTAAGTGGATTTCAATAGCCTGCTTGTTGGTAACTGCAGCTGGTGCCTGCTTTGGGTTCTTTATTTTGTGCTTAACACAATACTGCTTTAGAACAGATGGATTTGGGAAAGCCTGCTAAGATACTAAATAGGAATAGGGTGTTCTTAAAGCAGCTGGACACAAATTGGATAAACATATAATAGAAGACTGGTTCACTCGTTCTCCATTCTCTAATAAAGATGTAATGATTTATCACATTGCTGGAGAACTGACATTCCTCTCAATGGAAAGGTAGTGTTACGCTTCACTATGAGTCATTTATGGTTAATCCCAGGCAGGGGAAGAGAACAGGCTACTCTTGCAGCCTTATTTCTGCAAGCTCATTATAATTACAGCTGTCCTCAAGCTGAAGAATTCAGACATATTTCATGTCTTCAAAGTTTTACTGTAGCTCTTTGTAGCAGCAGATCTATGTTCATTCTCAATCGATGTACTAATAAGATGCCCTGTGGTATTCTGTACCCTCATAAGCCTCTTTTTCTGTCAGAAATTGGTGAAACCAGTGTTACTGAAGGTATTTGGACTTTTCCAGTCACTCCAAGTGACCAGAAAACTGTGCAAGATGCATCTACAGATATCCTAAACTCAGGTCAGAGATTGCTATTTAGAGATGTTCTGTTTTCATAATTAACTCACCATATATAAAAATTTTAGGTGCTTTCTATCATGAAAAGTGTGGCAAATGCTTATAATCCTCTTTCATTTGAGAACATGCATTGAAATAAATCTTCTAGTTCAACTGACAAAGTCTATATGCAAGCAGCAAAAACGTGTGAATCCAACTTGAGCACAACTGATCACTGAGTATGAGGTGTAAAATGTGTTTCCTCCACACCAGATTCAGATCCTCTGCTCAGTGATCTTTGAAGGCCTCTGCCACACAAGGCAAAAGAGAAGTACTGGGATGAGAGGAAGTTAGACCAAGAAAGATGTGATGGATCTATACTCAACTATGTTCAAGGAAGTGTTTGATGCCATCTGCTTTATGGCTGCAGGAATGACCTAGAAGTGTCTCTGAAGACATTAAGTGACTTCAGTTTCCGCATCCATCCACAAATGGGCTCTCCGTTGTGACAAAGAACAGTTATTTTAATTTTAATACAACTCAAAGTAGGGAGAGATGGAGAAAAAAAAAGGTTGCAGAATATTGCCATGCTGCACAGATGCTGAAGGATCACTCCCCCATGCACATCCAGGTACTACAATGTCCAGTATGGCCCCCTGCTATGTGGAATCTTGGTAGGCATCTCACCTGCAAATGCTTATTGGAAAAGGAAAGTAAAATAGGAAGAACCAGCTTGAGTTCATTTTCAGAAGGAGATCAGGAAGATTTTTTTAAAAATGCATGTAGGATCATAAAATAATTTTATTTTGGAAAAGACTTCAGGAAGTCATCTAATCCAGCCTCCTAGTAACATCCTTACCACACAGACATGTCTATCCCCCTTCACGCAGAGAAACCCCTTGTAACAGGGAAACAAAGAGTTAAAAGCATATCATTACCCAAGAATTCCCTTTTCCTGGAGTGATATTTCTGCAGTTAACACAGGCAGCAAAAGGCCACTCTGTGGAGACAAGGAGGAGCAAAATATCGTAGTCAAGGGCTGAAACAAGAATTTATTGGGGTGTATGGTTTGCAATAGAGTAATTAATTTATGAAGAAAAATCTGACTGATATCACTTTGGGAAATCTTTACTAGGAAGCTACTGGAAACAGATCCACCAAGTAGAGGCACAGATTCCTTCCATGCAGCTGGAAAGCAAATACCATTTGCATGGCAAAAACCAGAGCTTGAAGATGCTTCCTGGAAAAACTATGAAGAGCTCACTGAGAGCTCCTTTCCAAGATGTGTGTTGTTCTTCCCTGCTTTCTGGGTGGTGGGGGTGGTGGTTGCGCTTTCTCATGTATCAACTCAGCCTCAGACACAAACTCATTATTATGTAAAATACAACATGCAAACTCAGAATCTAAAACCCTATAATCTTAAAATCCAGCATATGGAAAATGTAAATGGGTGGTGTGGTGTGAGAAGCTGTTTTCATCTACTTCTGCCAGCAGTTGATGCCCAGAAGAAAAAAAAAAAAAAGAAAGCTTTGTTTATGTGCTATCCTTACACCAAAACAATTTCCAAAGAGCCATCATCTGTCCTGTCAGGACACTGATTGTTTTATTCAGAAATCTTTCAAAGCACAACTTGGGCAGTATGAGGAAATGAATTTAAAGAATTTTATTGAAATAGTTTTGTTCTTTCTATGGACATGAAAGGAACCCACAGACACCCATCTTGAAGCTACTGTAACTTGTAACTACGGCTTATTCATTATGTGAGACAGGAGTGAAGTGCAGGGCAGTCTTGGTTTCTTCTCCTGATGGTGTCTAGTCCTTAGGCAAAGGCAACAGAGGAGAGGATGACAACAGTTTCCAAAACCCACACATCTGAGCAGGGCATGGGGGTCACCACTGGAAGATCTTTGGACACTCAGCTAAATGATGCCCAGGGAGAGGTTCTGGGAGCAGTGTAGGTGGTCCTGGTGCATGGGACTCAGGACCATGGAGCACAGAAGGATGACAGTCTGCACAGGGACGTGGAGGAGTCTGTGAGGCTGAGGACTGGCAGATCAAGGAGAAGGAAGGGATTTTGCTGGACCACTGTAGAGAAGAACTTGGTCAAGAGAGAGCAAAGGCTTTCAAAGTTAAGGTGAGAGACACCTCTCTTTATGAGAAAACTCTATCCCTGGGACACAAATCTGCCTTAAACTGTAACACTGTGGGATAGCTGTTGTTTTGAGAGGCTTTAAAATGCAGCTGCTCACATATCTATCCAAATTCTGTTGCAAGCATATAAAGTAATATACTCCAACCAATATACTTCCACCAATAACCTGGACTCAAACAGTAAAGACACTGATGAAAGAACGAGTTTAAAGTACCCATAAAATAACAAATGTATGAGCCTCCAGACTTACACTATCGCAAGAAATATAGCATTAAAGGACACAGACCAAGATTACAAATACTGCTATAGCTATGATCACACTTGATAGTCAATCTCATTTAGTATTTAAAACTCCCTCAAAGGTTTTTAATTAAACTTCAGAGGATCCATGTGATGGGTTTTGCTGTTGCACAGTCTGTGTTTACCATGAGATTAGTTCTGGTTGGCTGATGTGCAGGCACTCAAGACAGTTCAGAATATACTTCTTACAAGGTATGCAAAGTCTGCTTATACTGTAGCATATCTCAGCCACAATTAGCTGTCATGAATCTATTTTCAGGGAAGAACTACCTATTTTAAATATATTTATAGTGCCAGGCAAACTGGTTGAGGAATTATAACATTTCTCTCAAACCTTTGGACATTTTTAGATATTAACTAAGGTCAATATTAGCCTAAGAAAGCAAGACTTTTGCAGTCATGCTCTTTCTGCATTTATTAGTGTCTGTCTGCATGTGCTTGCCTTGGAACTTTTGATCCTCTTAGCACCTGACAGAGGTGAGAGGTCTCTAAAACACTACTTTTCTGTGTTTCATACAAACAGGCAATCTGGAGAAGACAAACTCACTATGAGAAAAGTTGCCTTATTGGACACCAGGAAACCTAGATAAGAAAGATAATGCAAACATCCTCAGTCACAACAAATATTTCATAGAAACATAGGGTATTTCAGGCTGACAGGGCCCCCAGGAGGGATCTTTTCCAATAACATGGTCAAAGTCATGAAGCCAGAATAGGTTGCTCAGGGCTTTGTCCAGAAAGGTCTGGAGAACCTCAAAGGATGGAGGCTGTGCAGCTTCTCCAGACAACCTGTCTCACCACTTACTGTCCTCACAGTAAGAAAGCTTTTCCCTCTACCCAGTCTGAACCCCTCTGGTTTCAATGTATACCTATCACCTTTTGTCATCCCACCATGCATTAATGAATGGTTAGTGCTTAGTGCACTTAAACTGTGGCACTTAGTGCTATGGTTTAGTTGGCATGGTGGTGCTCAGTCAAAGGTTGGAGTCAATGGCCTTGAATATCTTTTTCACCTTAATGATTCTGTGATTCCATGTAGTGCCTGGCTTCATCTTCTCCTGGCCTCCCTGTAGGCCCCAGAGGTTTGCTGTGTGGTCCCACTGCAGTTGTCTCTCCTCCTGGCTGAACAAACCCTGGTCCCACAGCCTCTCCACTGTGGGTCTGTGCCCAGTTCACCATCCCTACAGGTCCTTTTGCACAGAGCTGCTCAGCCAGGCAGTGCCAGCCTGGATCTCTGCCAGGGGTCTGCCTTTCCACAGTCAGAGCTTTGCCTTTGCCCTTGACTAAAATGCCAGGAACCTTACAAAATACAAGCCACAGGCCACCCTGCTGCTGGTGTCAGAGCCTGTCCATGTGGGATAGTCCAGCTGTGCTAAGCTGCCACTGGAGTCCAGTGGCTTCCCAGCACACCAAGAGCAGTACAGGACATCTGCTTCCACACAGTGTGTTTACTAGGCTGGCCCTCATGTCTGTGGTCAGAGACACAGCATGGTGCTATTTTAATGTCTACTTATTTTAAACATATTTTGAAGGCAAAGTTTTGCCCTCACCACTTGGCAGAGGCTAGGAAACAGACTGACACAGGCTCATATCCTGCCAGCCTGCCTGTGCAGGGCAGGACACACACTAAGACACTTTTCACTGGGAGCAGCACATATTGCCCAGAGGTGCAGGCCAAGGGAGGAAAGAAGCAGGTTCCAGATTCAGAGCAAACCAAAGGAAACTGTGCTTCATACAACATGCAGGTAAGTAACTGCCAAAAGTTAACTCAAGTTCAGACAACAACTGGATAAGAGGGAAAAAAACATTCACAGCAACCGTATGAGACAGCCTCTGTCTCAGAAAACCCCTAATCCAAATATCACTGGAAAATGAGATTATATTCTGTTAACATTTTTGCTTCATTTGTATACATGTTCTCGTTCCTAGAGAAGCCAATCTGTGGTTGTCTACAGCCATGGATGGGATACCAAATGGGACAGGTACCTATCAGTGGTCTGCCATAGTATGACTGTTCCTAATCTGCATGCAGGAGTCACACAAACAGGACAACGGAGTTGCCCCAACCACTGAGGAGCAATTTCATGTCCTTCCCTTATGTATGCTTTCCTCCCCAGCTCCCAGGAAAGGTGACCATGCAAGCAGCCTCACAGACCTTGTCCCATGCTCTGACACAACACAGCACAAGATCACACCTCTATCCATTTAACTAGGGTTAAAACTTCATGCCCATTCAGGCAGTAATTCAGGCAGTACATGTCCCAGAAGTGGCACAGTTTCAAGTGGGACCAGAAGCCTGGGAGTTCAGTGGGATAGTTCTCACTCTATCAATACTTTCTTTAAATACATGTAGTAACAACTTGCTGAAAAACTAGGCTATTTGACATTGTTTTGAAGTTCAGGCTGTCTTCAAGGCCCCTACCTTCAATTCACATGTTGTAAGCCTTTTGAGTCTGGTATTAATAATAAATATTATTCCATGCATCCTCATTTTTTTTGCTTAATTTAATTACAGAAAATGTAATAGCCTTATGAAAACAATATATGAGTTTTCAAACCTAATTAACATGATACCAGTGCACAGGTCACTAAAACAGTTGTTTTATCTGGAAGCCTTCCATGCAAACAGATAAAAACAAAACTACATTCGATTCAGCAACTTCACTTGAAAGTTAAATCAAAGATGACTAGTTCTTGCCTAGGGGTGCAGCCTTCCTAGTAATAAATGCTTTCCTCTTGTCATGATTTTAGAAAAAGAGAAAGAGATATGAGAACCCTATCACAGAGTTTAAAGTATGTCCAAGTCAGCCATGACCAAGGCTTAACTGTTAGACCAACCCTCTATCACCAAGGAGAAAATCAACCCAGATGTATCATATTATTTTATTAGCCTAACAGCAAATTTTGTGTTTAAGGTAAACTCACTCATTTCCCCCCCTCCTCCACCTTAGTATACCTTCTATACCATCCTTCAATATCCCCAGTCTGATCCCACAATCACTTTTGGGGTATAATGTTGGTCAGCAGGACCTCTGCATCCAGTGAGGCAAAAATTTAGCCTTATGCCTTTACTCTCATTTTACATTTTCTTGAGTATTCTACGAGTGTTAGCCTGAAAAAAATAAATAAAAATTCAAGTTTAATAATGGCAGCAGAGTCATTTATAATTCAGGACTGGAGACCTGCATTCAACTGGTGGTTTATTGTTCCCCATCAAAGAGAAAAGATTCCCTCATTTCTTGGAAAAGGGAAAAAAATTACTCTAGTATCCAGAATGTCATGTGTCTGCCTACCCACAGGCATTTATCTGTCCATCAGCCAAGGAGAAACAACTGTCCACTGACAAATAGACAATGCTGTTTGACAGATATCAAGGCTGATTCATCCAAGGACTAAAGCAGACAAACATTTTGGTTTAGGCAGTTGAAGAACCTCCTGCTTACCACATCTTGCACAGTGTTCCTGCTCTTGTACAGCTGCTCAGTGCCCCTGCAGCTCCACAGCTGACATCTCTTCGTCACATCTGCATGCATGGCCATGCTGCCCATCACACCATGGGAGGACTGTGAAGGACAACCCTCACCCTCAGAGGGAATTCCCTTGTTGTTTTCTAGAGGTTGTGTCAGAACAGAGGGCAGGAACAAGGGTGGAAGAGAAACCATGCAAAGGAAACACCTGAAGATTTGCATTCCTTGGGTGCAATTTGGCAACTCAACTAGATGAGCTCAGAAAGCCAGTCTAGCTGCTTGAGTGCCTTGAGACTTGAAGAAACCTTTGTTTTAACCACAACTTTCAGGAAACCAAAGCTACTCAATAAGCCCAGATGCACATCAATGAAGGTTAAGTTGTTTTTTAGCACCTGAAAAAGATAAATCCATTTGAAGCAAACAAATCAGCTGTGCCTTCAACGATGAGCACCTCCAGCTGGCAGGTTCAGCACACAGTGGCAGCAGAGATGAGAGTGTGGCAGCCTGTGGCTACTCACAGTCAACATCAGGGCTGGAGCAATAGGAAACAGGCTTCCCAAAATGGCTCAGTGGCTATGAAACATGCTCATGAAGCAGAAGACCTGCTCTGGTGTCCTTTTCAAGCTGAAGGTTTAGACCTACCTCTCTCTTACACCAGAATGCAAGAATTTTACGTCTTACACCAACAGGGTGGTTCAGGCTGAGTTCTGAAGAAACAGCAGATATAGTTTCTGACCTCTGCCTGCATATTTGTTCATTTGAAAATACCATTATGAAAACCATACAGGCAAAGCAGGAGGAGATGCCGAACTCCAGAACTTCTGGCAGTTTCCTCCTCACAACAGGTGCTGGTTGTCCTCCTACTGGTGTTCCTTGCTTGGCCTGGGGACTGGCATGGCTTCCTGTGCTGGAGCCACTTTGCTCCCTTGCTCCCCAAAATAACCCTCCACGTGGCAGATATTTATTCAACAGGGCTGTAAGTGATGGAATGTGCAACTCCACCTACTTCTCTAGGAGCTTTGGAAGATATCAGAGTTATGTGAAGACATAAATATCCATGTATCTCCATATTCTTCATATCTCCATAGCCCTTATACTTCAGTAACTTTCTCCATGCAACAGTCCTTTAGCAGATTTTCAGAAATGGGCTCACACCTTCGTGAGCATAGAGCTAATGTCACAACCCAAAGCCTCTATCTCTCCTCAAACTAAAACATATTACATTTCCATTTAAAGAATGGGATTCAAAATTTAATGCTGTTCTTCTGCTTAGTTCAAACTCTTAAAACATTGAAAGATTCTACCCACTAAAATAATTACCTCTGCCATCCTGCCAGAAAAAAAGTCCAACATTTTTTCTATATCTTGACATCACAACCGTCATTATTTTTAAAGTTCTGTGAAACATCTAGACCTAATTCATAATAAAATGACCTTTTCACAAGGCTCCATAACAGCACAAGGTCAGATTTTGGATATGTGCAGAATTGCACAGTGAAATCAAGCAGGGTTTCCCCAAATTAAGGCTGGTCATATGGCCAGCAGCTGAGACAGAGCAGGATCCCTGTAAAATGTGAAATGCAGAGATAATTACCTTTTCCTGTGCTTTCCATTTAAACAACAAATAATAACTTAGAAGAAAAAGAAAGGCGATATTTTTTGTAAAGATTAACAAAATGGTGAAGAATAAAAAAGGAATAAAAAAAAGCTGAAGAATGAATGAAAGGGAAAACTCTTCAAATAGGAAAAAAAAGAAGCTATTGTACAGTCATACTTCCCCAGATGCACAGAGCCATTTACAGTCTAGAATTACTAGGGACAATTAAAATGAAACAATAACAAATTTGTAGTCCAAACACGAGGCAATCCCTTTCCTTCTCTGTTTCCTCTCCCAGTCCATGGCTGATCCATGGAGCATGAGGAGGCTTGTCCCAGTCCTATCCACAGGCAAGTAAAGCTCAAAGCATGGGAGAGAAAGCCACCCCAGGTTCACACCAAAATGCATCTTGATGCAGGTTTCCTAGCACAAGCATAGCAGAGATTTTGTGGTCAGCATCAACACTGCTAAAAGTAGATATTTCTTCCATCTGTCCCCTTGAGGTGCACCCCTCTCAAGTCACAGGAGAGAAAGCAGCAACCCATCCCTCTTACACACAGGAGAAAGGGTAGAAAATGTTTGGACCGATTGAATAACTAGAAGCACTAAGGAATAGTTATGAACACCAGGAGATTCCTCTGGAACAAGGAAAGAAAGATGTGACAAGAGCTACCAGCTGGAAGAGGAGACTGAGCGAGTGATGACGGGACCTAAAATGGTTTGCAGTTGCTTCTGGATTGCTGCAGCTACTCTTTGCTATATTTAAAGAGCCAATGGCCAGAACAGCCTTTTGGGAAAACATTCCTCTTGCCAAGGCACTCCTGCGCTAGGGGATGTCGCTGTTCATCAGGGGAAGGAAGCCTTGGGAATCCATTTCAAGTAAAAGGGCTGCTGCTGTGTAATTATATTTGCAGTGATGAACCTTGGCAGATTTAGCTTGTCAAATATTTTTAAAAGCTTCCTTTAAGCAACACAGTCTGAAGAAACAGCTCCTAAATTTTGGATGCAGAGAGCTACAGAGATTATACTGTCATGCATCGGCAGTGGCACTCTCCCAGCCCTGTCCTCTGCCAGTCCCAAGAGATTCATAACCTTCATTCAGCACCTTTCTGTGCCCCACAAGTATTCTCTGGTAAGACCTTCATTTCCAGCAAGGGCCCAAGAGACACATGGCAGCTCCGGGAGCACACAGCTTTTAGCTCTGGAGTCCCTCAATCAGTTCCCACTGTGGTCATTAGGGCAGGTGCTATCACAGAGACACAAAGCAGGACTTCACAACAGTGCATGGGCCAGTTTGCTCATCTATCAGGACAAACAGAATCACATATAAGATCAAAGCATCTGTTCCCCTGCCTATGGCACATCCCCATTTCTACTGGGCATATGTGAGACCAAAAATATGAACACAACAGGGCCACAGTTTTTCTTCTCTTGTACCACTGCAGTTAGGATATGTCCCAAGGCAGCTTGGTTTTGGCAGACTCCCCTTCTCTCCACTCATTTTCTGGCATTTCTATTTCTTTTTCTAATCAAAATCTCTGAGGCCAGAACAGCAGGAAGGAGTGAGAACTGCAGCAGTCTCGAATCTCAGCTAGTGATGAGGAAGTAAAGTGCAGGGTCAACACTGCTATAATCCCTGTCTGCCCAATACCCACAAAAGTTCAAGGATTCAGGCTGTGATCTGTTCTGCTTAAGTTTTAACCTGGGGTGTCATGCTGAAGCAGTGCAAAGGGCTTGAATTTGACAGCAAAGAAACTTCAGGAGCATTTCTTGTGAAGGTTGTGCTCAAGACGGCAAAACCTCAATCTCTTGGCCCTCTTCCCAAGAGGAACTGGCTAAATTAAGGCCCATTTCAGTTGTGGATATAACCCTAAACCAAAACCACAGGGATCTGACTCAAAATCTGCCTGCCTGAAATTGAGGCAGCTGGAATTCAAAGTTGGAATTCAAAGACTTTCGAAAGGAAAGTTCAGGCTTGCAAAGGAAAACCTAAATTTGTCAAACGCAAAGAAACACACCTCAGCAGCAAGCTCTGAGCCCATCCTCTGCCTTTTGAGGCCTCACATTCCTCAGGTCCCTCTGAAACACAGAGTAGTCCCATTATCCAGGCGCCTTCTTGCATGGGGACTAGACAGGATGGAAAGAATTGATTGTGGGCAGCATTTTGCTTTCCTGAGACCAGCACTGCCCAGGCTCTGGTGGCAGGTGGAGGACGCACTGCAGTGCAGCAGAGATGAACCTCAGCTTGCTCCAGCACTGCAGTGATCATCCACTGCTTGAAG
>NW_008671905.1:72053-100121 GCF_000695815.1 Acanthisitta chloris | reverse complement strand
CTTTCCCCAAAGTGCATAGGCTATAGCATAGACAAGAAGTATCTCCACTCTCCTGGACTCTGTAAATTAACAGAATTTGACCTGGGTTTCTCAGACTTGTTCATCAGGCATAGCTGGACTGAAAAGAAGAAGAAAAAAAAAAGCTTGCTGCAGCTTTGTTAAAAATGTACTTTGGAAGCAGTTTAGGAAAGGGCATGTGGCTGCCCTTACAGCCCCCTTGGGATACTGTGCTTGTGGGAAGTACAGCGATGTTGGATGAAGTCTGCATAGCTCTAAATCTGCTGCAAACACCCCGCTGGGTCACAGCCAGGTGAGAACAAGGACTGAGGTACAGAGCTGGAGGCCACATCTTTATATCGTGCAGGAGGGCATGGAGTCCTCTTTTTTTAATCTCAGACACATCGAATGCACTGCACCCTTCTTTTGATAATGCCTAAACCAAACGACTTGTATTCATGAAGGCTGAAAATACAGATCTCAGTAGTAAGTCTGCATTTTGCCCTGTGGGGACCATTACTAACTGCAGTTAGGGATGGACCTGCCTCAAACCTGCTGTGTGCATTTCAAGCAGACCCCAGACTCTCTTTTCAGAGCTGCAGATACAAGCAGGGTAAGAATGTGGGCTCAGCCTCTGTATTTCAACTTGGATTCATTCCCTATATTTTCATTTGGATCTATTTCTAATTTTAACTACACCCATTATAACATTTAGGGTTTGCTTTCCACTATTTAAAATAGTAGGCTCTCAGCTGCACCGAGCCTTGGAGATGTTTGAATTAAAGCACAAGCACATCAACATATTTATAACTCTGCAGACATGGGTGAAAAGGCCAAATGCAACTGGCTGAAATTCTCACCCAAAGTGAAAACACTGTGTGACGTCTCAGTGACATGGTGACTTTGACACAGGGTTGGCAGTCCAAGAGCTTGTCACATTTCTCTTTAGGCTGTCATTCTGCCAAGGTTTGATCAGAGAAGAGCACCCAGGGCAGGAGGAGCTCCTTAGGAGTACCATAAAATTTGAGTGGGTAATATGCAGCATCGTTAAACAAACAAGCAACAGGGAACATCCCTTCTAGGGATGGGATTATGACAACTCCCCCTATTTAAATTCCCTAAGGCTGCAAGATTGCACCTATAAAGCTGCTGACTATAAAGCTTGTCTCTGGTGTTAAGTCTAATTAGAAATCTGAAGCAGAAATTTCTCATTCATCTCAGTCTAAGCCAATAGGCATTACCTGTCATATAGGCTAACCTGTAGGTTATCTAGAACTTACATTTTTTAGTCAAAAAAACAAATGGTATATATAAGATTTTTTTAAAAGAAATAGTAGGAAACAATCAGTAGCCTTAATGGGCTCATCGTCTCTGTCATGAGTATTGAGGAAGTAATGTCATTGTTTTCCTTGTTTCACTAGAGGACCTTATGAAGCCATGGCAAGTGATCCAAGGCTGGACTGCACTAAGTAGTGGATTTAATCATATTTCAGTTCAAGATTTTACTGTAAATATGTGAGATGTGTTGAAAACTGATAGTGGTCTGATGATGCAGAAGTTTTGGAAAGAAATTGGGCTAAAACCCACCTAATGTAAAGAGAAACCATGCCTGAAGCTTGAGCTGTAGCCTCTGAGGGGACTGGGACCATCTTGTGCCCAACACAACAGAGCCGGTTTTCGCTGCCTCTTCAGTCCAAATGATCAGGAATAGCAGCAAGCTGAGTCATAAGAGTGTATTCAACACGAAATCCACACAAAAGCATTCGCCATGTAGTCAACAGGACCATGACATGGTACCTCTTCATTCATCTGTGGAGTACATGAATGTCTCTAAAACAGGAGTTTCCAGCCAATCCAAGAGGTTAGATATGCATCAAAGTGGGTTTCTTCTGTTCCAGGGAATAGAACTGGCTTGGGTGCAAAAACCTTATCCCAAAACAAAGATAAAGGCATCTCTTTTAAAGGGAGTTTCTTCTTGAAGATCCCGAGACAAAGGGATTATGCCATTCGTGAAGGGGAATTAGCTTCCACAGCAGCTCTTACACCACTGGCTGCATCTGTACCTGCTGCTAAAACAGGAGCTTCTAGGAGATTAGAGACCAACAAAATTAAAATTAGCATTATAAAAAGTTCCCAAACTGATTCTGGGAGTTAGGCTGTGATCTTATTTACATGGGTATTAATCAGGATAAGCTCCAGAGGCTGCCTAGAGGATAATAATGTTACTACAGGATTTAAACTACTGTAATTGGGACCCAAATCTGGACTACTGACATTACTGCACTTTCATACCAGTGACACTAAACAAATAATCTAGGCCTTCCTATCCCAATCTCTCATGGAGATCTGGAGTTTAATGCTGAACCTAAGGAATCCACTGCATTGTATAATCCAGGAGGTGGCCAAGTAAGTATACTTACACCTTAATTATGTCTTCTATTTTCATAGTTAGTTTATATTCTTACACTTCCTCTATTTGAAACAATAGAAAAAACCCAAACTTCTTTTTAACCAACAGGAATATCCTCTTTAAACAGCTGGCCAAATTGTAATTTCTTAACCTGTTGCTGTGGGAAATGCTTTTGCTGTAATATCAAAGTATTTACACACGTATTAGGTCCCAATAAACTTATCTGTACTGTCTGCTTTCCCTGTTAAACACCAAGTCTTTGTGGTACTCTATTATAATGATAAAACCTAGCCTAAAGGAAGGAAACATTTTCTGACCAAAGTGTAGTTTAAGATCTACTAGAGGCAACTGTGACCATCCCATGGAGGATTTACTTTTGGGAGTCGATGAAAAGAAAGCATTGGAAGAGTGAGGACACTTTGATATTAGGGATGAGCACATATTCACTGCTGAAGCATATGTGATTTCCTTGGCCTCAGAGGTTTTCCAGGCTGCTGTGGAAGGATATTGTATGTAGACAGGTGGGTGATGAAGAGGGATGCTAAACCTGGACTGGGGGATGCTGAGCCACAGAGCTTCCCTGCTGCTGCCTGGCCTGCATGCTCTGGACAGCTCATCTGCTAAAGAATTTCCCTTCAGAAGAATTAGCAAAAATCATGGAAAGGTTTTCTAATAAAGGAAAGGAAATAAATCCATCAACCTCTCTTCTGCCTGGTGCAGCGGAATATCACAGCACTTGTTAAAGTTTGTGGCTGAAATGGGACTATAGGCAGGTTTTGATTTAATTTTGGCTCTGCTAAAGTAGATGGCAAAAACCTCACTGAACTTCAGGAGAGGAAAGATTAATACATTAAACTCCTTGTCCCTTAGTGGTTCTGCTTTGCAGAAGACAAAGTATCACCTCTTGCCTGAATCACAGGAGAAAAAACTCTTGCTGAATGTAGTTAAGTTTCTAGGGTATGTAGAAGTATTTGCTGCTTTGCCCATTTTCCTCCTAGCTCCTCCTTAAATTCACAAGTGAACTCACTTACTCCACTGTGCCATATTTTGCAGGCCATAGTACAGACAGTGAAAAATAAATAATTTGCATTGTTTCTAGCTTCCCATTAGAGCAGTTTTCTCCCTCTGTATCCTGTGAAGGCAGCCTGGGCTAGTAGGTATCTCAAAGCTTCTCTGCTGGTAAAACTGACCTTTGTGGCCTCCCTTGCCTTGTCCCCATTTTGCAGAGCAAGCAGGAAGCAAAAGATGTTCATATTTTTTCCAGTCATGCTGTTCATCAGCAGTGGGGAAGAAGCCAACACTGTCAGCTCACCATTTTCTACTCTACAATCACAGACACCAGGCCACCCAATTGCTTTTTTTTCACCAGTAACAGACTCCTTTTTGAGTGATATTAGAAATACTTGCTAGATAAGCTGTTTCATTAGCAGGTCATGGAATTTTGTAATATTCCATGCATCAGTTGGTATCTTTAACCCAAAGATTTTCAGACTTTAGCATCACAAGCACTAACTTATCTTTTCAGACCATATTTCACGATATTTGGAAAGGCCTTTGTATAAGACTTGTCTTGAATCTATTGTCTTAATTCTCTATCTGGTTACAGTCCTAGTGGCTAGCATTTTCCAGAGCCTACTAAAGCAAACAGAAGGGGCCAAATGGCACTTAATTCAATAAGCTCAAAAAAACCCCATCTAGATTCTACTGGAGAGCAAAATTCCATAAATATAGCCTGTATTTTCATTGTATTCAGAAAAAGAAATATTTTTTTTAATATTAAAAAGTCCTGGGTTGATCAAATTGTTGCATATTTCTTTCTGGGTAAGTGGTAGTGAGTAGAGATCTCTGACAGTTCTATATTAAATGCAGGTGGCTCTGTGAATGCTATTCCTGTCTGATACACTACATTAACCATAACCTGCAATTTCTTCCAAAAGAACTGGAATGAATTAAATTGTTTAATAAAACCTTACTTACCTGGATAAACTCATTTCTAGTTTGCATTTAGCTTCCCTTAATGCATCTTACTAGATTAGTATTTGTAACATAAAAAGATAAAAGTGTTTACTTAGAAAACCAAATGATGAGTGCAATCCTGATAACAGTCCCAGATTTTCCTTTGTAAGACAGAACTTTCATATATACCTTTTCTTGCCATATTCTGAGTTGCTAAATTCATTTAGCATGAATTGATAACTTCATTCCCACTCCACAGCTAAATTCAAGGCTCAAACACAAACCTTTCTGCATAATTTACAGTTCAATGTACCTGTTTTAAGTCAGCCTATAAACATGGATTTGGGCCCTAAAGACATCAAGAGGTTTCAGGGTGTACATATCTGGATGTGATTTTTTTTTCTTGTTCACTTTAGAGCAAACCCCCAGAGCAGACTAAAATGCAGCATCACAGATCTATACCTTAATAAGACCATGCTCCATTGAAAGGAAGGTTTTAAACACAGAAGCATTGCAAAGCAGTTATATTTTATCAGGAATACAAATCAAAAATATTATTTCACTTGGTGCATGGTGAATACAATAAAGTTAAAATTTTTGCTGTTTGAAAATTTATTTTAAATGCCAGGAGAAAGCACACTGGGGAGAAGATAACAGCTTTATCTTGTTTTCATGGTTAAAGCAAGCAATAAAATTCTTTGTAACAGAGTGGATGAGGGACAAAATGCAGCCCCATGATTCCAAGTGTAGCATCATTTATATCCATAAGCAGATTAAATTTTAAAAGTTCTCTCAATACCACTGACCAGAGGAGCAATGTCATTGTTAGAAAACACACGCACTGGTTACCTTATAATCAAATTTTCACTGCCCTTTCTGACAGGTTTTTAAGTTACTTCAGGGATCTATTTATATGTGGAAGCATCAACATCATGCAGTAAATCCAACCACAACTCAGTCACATATTTTATTAAGTTTAAGTTCAGTGAAAGTGCAGAGTAAACTAGGGCCCTATGTCTCTCAGTTACATCTGATTTGCGGTTGCTATAAAAAGGCCCACATGCCGCTCTTTCAGATGTGTTTTGGATTGAAAATAGGATTAATGTGCTAAAGTGTGATTAGAATGGTTAAACACGATTAATTGGAACAGACTTGTATTGCCAAGGGAGCTCCGCTGTTACTGGCCAGCCTCCAGTTTACCAAGTGAACAAAGCAGGCCAACTGTCCAAGTTTTTCCATGTCTTTGCTTATGTGCCTTTTCCTTTGCATTTTCTCATAGCCAGCTTGTCTCAGAGCAGATTAAATACAGCTGAGAATGTTGGTCTAGGTCTGCAGCGAGAATCCTCAGGGAATAAGCAGGAACCTCAGGCCCAGACTTGGCTTCTCCAGTGCTGGTTGAAAACTGCCATGCACCTAGGGCAAGGGTCCAGGTGGATCGACTAGGGAGTGGGAGTAATTTGGGGTTTTTAAAATGATCTATTAAACCCCTGAACTTTAATCAAGCTGCTACCATACTGACAGCTGTGATTTACTCACACACGGCTGTGAGGGGTAAAAGGGGCAAGGACTGTGGAGCACAGGCACTTGTCCCCAGCCTCAGAGCCCATGCATGTGCCACACATGCATGCCCCCCACCAAATTAGCACATTGATGTGCTTTTATCATGGGAAAATTCATATGCATCTGTGCCACAGAATAACTATTTCATTATTTTTTTTTTAGTAGATACTTGGCTGGACATTGAGCAAATCCTGCCCCTCTCCACTCACTGCCCTCCCCTGCCTTTTCCAAGCACAGATTAAGGATTTAAAGCTTAGGTAATCAAAGCTTTAAACTGATCCTGCCTGGAGAAGTCAGAATGGTTTAGTATATTGTTCTAAAAACAGAAATACCTCAGTGGTTTATTGCATGAAGATATTAAAGTTTGCACAAATTAAACTCAGGAGTGCAGACATTTTGAGCTAAATTCCTGGCTATAAGCAACTAAAACCTTCATAGCAATTAAAACCATGTTTGATATTTTTTTTAATAACTCCAGGCGCAACTCAAATCACAATGGGATTGCCTTTCCCAATAACCAAATCATTGTACAGCTTGTGGAGTACTGGCATTCTATCTGGGAATGGGCTTGGAAAACACACATACACACACAAGATCTCCAAGACAGCATGCACGTGTGTACACAACTGCCTTTCAATATTTAGTATCCTTCTTTAAAAACTGTCTAACCACTGGGAACAAAAGGGTAACCATATATTTATCCTCTGGGGTTTGAGATCCTGAAGCAATTATTAGAGAAAAAAATGGAAGATAAATTCGGGGGTATTTCTTGCTGCACTCTAGTTCATTTATGTGACTGTACATAAATTTCCATCTCTCTGAACAATGCAAACAGAGAAGCAAACAGCATGTGCTATCTTTTCTCATAATTTGCAAACTTGCCTCAGAGTCAGTTCAGTGTCGCTTCCCCCTCAGGGGCTCAACAACAGCCCCTTTCCTAGCTTTCTGCTGGCTTTCCCTTCTCTGCCTTCCCACCTCCCATTCTTTCTGCCTCACATACAGCTTCCCAAAACCAGGTTTATGTAGCTGGTGCTTGTGGCTATCTCCACTCAGCCAGCTCAGTTTCTGAGCAGGCTTTGCTACAAAGTCCATTGCATTGGGTAGATGCTACTTCTTCAGGTGTTGAATGGATGTCCTTCCACTTTCTGTTTTAGAGGGTGGTAGCACATAGAATTGCAGAATGATTTGTCTTGGAAGGCACCTTAAAGATCACCTAGTTCTACCCACCCTGCCCTGGGCAGCTACACCTTCCACTAGATCAGGTTGCTCAAAGTCTGTCCAATCTGGTCTTGAGCACTGCCAGGGATGGAGCATCCATGACTTTTCTGGGCAGCCTGTTCCAGTGCCTCACCACCCTCACAGTTAAGATTTTCTTCCTAATGTTCAGTCTAAACCTACTCTCTTTCAATCTACACCATAGTACGTCGGAAAAAAAAGGGAGACTATTGACAAGCCTCTTCACAAGTTTCATGTAAACGCAGCAACTTCCTTTAGCAGTGTGCAGTACACACTGGTGGCAGCAAATCCCTTGCAGAGCTCTGATTTTAAGCTGCTGCTAGGAGTGAGTTGGAGCCATAAGATTTTCTTGCATAGTTAGTTGGTCAGCACCTTTAAAAATTAACTGCAGGTCCAGAAGAATTAATTACTGTTAAGAATGGTAATTGCAGACATCTTACATGTTATAAGCTCTAGTTATCCAGGTGGTCTTGAAAATGCTAACCTGCCATCTCAGTGCTTGCAATGAGTAACTCATCCACATAAAGATACTCTGAGTGTTTCCTTTTGTTAGTGCTGGGGAGTTATTAAGGCCTTCTTGGCAAGCTGGGATTCTGCTTTTTACTGCCTGTAGTTCAAGGTACGACTCTGCAGCTTACTAAGCCTGCTGCATGCTGACAGATACCCTCCCAACTGCCTTCCCTCTTTGAACACCCACCTTATCATATTGTTAGTCCCACACTCAGAGCACATAGCCAAGCCTTCACCAAGAGAAAAACACATCCAGTAACAAAGGCAAATCCAGCCCATTTAAAATGCCAACTGAAAGCAAATTTCCAAAGCCCAATACATGGACAATCCTTTGGAGTAGTCCAGTTTGTCACTAAATCAACGTAGTGCTTTGAAAGCCTCTCATAAGGACTTGCCTCAGTCTAAACACACTCAGTTCATAATGCTGCTTTCTTCTGCAGTTGCAGAGGCTGTTTTCCCCCCATTATAGCCCTGTGGATGAGACAGTGTTCAAGAAGATGAGGAGCAGTGTGTGGTTCACAAGTTCTACCAATCCAGCTGGTGGTGGATAGAAGTTTCTGCTCCTCACCTGTCCTAGCTATCTACCCAAGTTATAGTATCTATGAGAACATAGGAATACCAAGCAGTCTTCCTGTTCAGAAGCCTTCAATGTTCACAGACTGGTACACAAAAAAAATATCAACATCTATTTCAATTTATGTTACTGTGCTGGTCTGTGAACTGACTCAAAATCCCCATCAGGTGTAGCTGTTCTGGCTGATGGAGGCACCATCCAACTGATTTCTTCAGTCACCACAGCTTAACCCAACAGTGCTCATGAGTCCTGGAAGGGCATTTTGTCTTTTCAGACCTCCCTGGAGGGGAAGGTTCAACATAGCTGATGTCAACAAGGTTGTCACACAGAGATCCCCCAGTGAGCTGACTTGTATAGGTATATAGATGCCCCACTTTGGCTTAGAGTAAATATTTCAATAGCATCTCCCAGACAGCTACTGTATTTTCAGTTCATCAGAAGACATAATGAAAGGCCAGAATTTGCATCTTTGGTGTGGTACAAACTGGAAACATTAGTTATTTTTCAGACTACTCTAGCACCTGCTAATAAGTTTTAAGAATAGAAATGGCACTGTCATATGGGTCATATAGTTCCTCACTATGGTCATGTGTTGGACGTTGCTGCTGTGAGTCCTGTGGTGCTTGGTGTAAGTGATGTGACCATCCACACATTCTGTGCCTTAATTATGCATTTGGAGATCTTGCCTTAGGAGAGGTTTCCATTTTTGCTTTTTTTGTCAGATATGATCAGTGCTTAATGCATATGCAGACACATATTGCACCACTTTTAGATTTGTGTAGAGCACAACCGTAAATCTCTGAGAGAGGGAGCTCACTTTGGTACTTAAGTGTGCTGTAAGCCTTACTCTAGTTACCTAACCTCAGCTTTAGTGAGCTAATCTATCATCTCGTTACCAAAAGTGAGATATGGCAGCAGAGAACCTAAAGATGAATTGTAAGCTTTCCTACAAGAGACATAGAACAGTGACTTGCAAATGGATGGGATGGAGTTAGAGGAGCATAGGTGGAAGCAGAATTGGGACCCAGGGTATTTATAGCACCCAGTTAAGGCAATTCAGAAGTTACAGCCTGAGTAGAATACTTGAGTCTTTGCATGGTCATTGACTTTTTTGTGACCTATGCAAGTCACTTAGCTTCACTTAGCTGCACATCCATAAAACTGGGCTTACCAGTGTGAACTTGCACAGCACAGTGAGAATAAGTGCACAGAAGTTTAAGAGAATCATGGTAATGGCTATTGTAAAAGTAGACTGGATATATCACATTTGTTTTCCTCCTAACACTTCCCAAAATATACATTGGTGTTTATAATTCGCTTTCCTGGGTTTTTCTCTTACATAAAGCATAGCATCACAAAATCCTTACAGACTGAGTACCATTACATGCATGTTTACAGACAGTGAAGGAAAGAGGGAGCTGGAACAAAACCATCAAAGACTGGATCCAATAATGAACTGAATGCTCCAATCCCATTCAAGGAAAGCACAAGCACTCGTCACACTGAAGCCAATGAGTCCTTCTTTTGATTTCAATAACATGCTTAAGTGTTTTCTTGGAAGAGGCCCAAGACCCGTCAGCACCTCGCAGGGCTTTGCACACCCTGTGCTGCCTGAAGCCATGAAGTGAAGCAGCAGCAGAGTGGTCATATTGTGGGAACATCTTCTCTGGATTCCTGAATAGGATAACTGAGAAATTAAAGGTGAGAGTGAGAGTCTGTCCCGGGTTTTACACAAAGCCCTGCGCACTCTGGAGAAGAATTTGGGGAGCTTAGTTACTGCTGGCTAAATACATATTCAGAGAAAAAAAATCTTTTCTGCATGCACCTGGTTTGCATGAATGCCAGGCTTGTGCATGCAAGGGAGGCATGTGCACAGCTGAAAAGAGGAGCCTGAATAAAAGTGACCCCTAATTACATATGGCTCAGCAGGGGGAAAAGGCCAGCTCTACACATACAGGTGTATATGGCTTTCTTTAGATCCAAAATCTGGTACAGGACACTGAGATCTGATTATGGTATCTCTGGTTAACTGGAGTGAGACCTTTCAGCTTGAGAACGATGCTTGTCCCTTTAAGCAACACAGAAGAAATACATTGTCCACTCTGCCTGTTAAAATAGAGGGAGGAAAATAATCAGTCATCAATTCGTTAGCTTTTCTGTGTTGTCTTGCTAAATCCTCCCACTTTTGGCTGAACCACACCCTCTGGGGAGGCAGAAGACTATGCTGACACATGTGGAAAACACGCCGAGCTGGAGAGCTGCATTTGGAGATGGGGAGAGCTGACCCCGGGACCAGCAGCCCTTGGAGCCGCTGACAGCCCCACTCAGACATCCTCTCCTCCAGGACACACCAGAGCAGAACTGGGTCCTTGAACGGGGGCTGAACGTAACGTGCAGGCACTCAGCAGCTTTTCATACATCTTTATCTCTTCTGCCATAAGATGCAGTGCACTGCGCAGATTTATGGGAATTCTTTCCATGTTCACAACTTATAAGTATTAATAACCCGTCCAAGTTGGAAAATAATACACCATTCCTAACTCTATTAACTACAGAAAATCTGGCTTCAGTTAAAATAAGATCCCCTTTAGCAATGCCCAATATCCAATAAATATTATATGTAAAAAAGCCAGGCCGCATCTTATCTGAGCTACGGTAACAGTAATGTTTTTGCCTGAGGCACTGCAAACTTCAGGCTTAAGAAGTCAAAATGACAGGGTGCAGATGGTCACTGGAAAGTTATAATTTTTAACCTAAATAGTTACCTTGAAGTCTTTTTTTTTTTTTTTTACCTAATAATGATTACAGACAGGCAAATTCAGCAGGCTCACAAATCTGCACTGAGATATTAAAGTTGTAGATAACATTTAAAAAACTGGTTTCTTAATACTTCTGTTTCTGTCACTGACCTGCAAGAAACAATGGCATTAGCATTTCTGAAACTGTTATACAAAAGCTGCTCTGAGTTTTCCAAACAAGCAGTTTCATCAAGTTATCAATGGTTTTAAATATACTTGCCTGGTAAGTTAAGACTAAATCCTTTGGTCCTTACTCTACAAAACTCCTGTTGCAGTTAGTGGAAGTCCTTTATTAGGACTTCAGGATTCAGGTAAACATCTTCTGAGATGTTTAAATGCCAGATGCACATGTTTTCAGTAGGTAATTGGTACCTAAATACCTAGGTCTGGGCCTGACTGGATATCAGTGTGTATCTGATACAGTATCTCAGTATCTTGGGGTTAAATATGCCAAGAGGTGTCCTCAGGGTTACTCAGTGAGGCTTAGGTTGGAAATGCTTGAGACCAGCACAGCCTCACTAGAGCTGTCATTGCATGGCTCTCACCCTACTTTAAACTAGCTGAAGAGACTTGCAGCATACTCTGCCTTGCAAATTCAGATGCCAAATCTGTGCTGTTGCATTCTATTGGAGAATGCAAATTACTCCAAGTATTTACTGAGAACAGCCTGTCTCTGCCCTCAGAAGTCCAATTAACCTGACAGTTAATTAAAAGGTAAGATCAGCTATTGTCTCGGGTACTACTCAGATGTCTTTCACCAAGTCCTGTGCCTCTGCTACCACATTTTACCGTTTTCTCTTCCCCTTTGCTCAATGTGGTCCTTGAGGACCGCGTTAGGGCAGTGGAGTTCGGGAGCTGTGTCACAGACCACACACAGAATCCTGCTCTCCAGAAAAGCATTTGTCTGTGTAGCTGTGCACAGGGGCAGGGTTGAGTGGGGACATCCATGCCATGACCCAGCACAGGACACCAGTCCCTCACCTGGCCTCAGTCACCTGTGGGAAGAGCTGGATGTGACCAGTGCCCCTTGGTAACCCAGCACAGGGCCATGTCTTGGACCACTTGGGGCTTTTTAAGTGATCCCCCTGGGCATGAGACTCTCCCAGTGCCTCAACATCATCATCTAAGAAAAGGGAATGATGAAATGTAGGTATTTCACTATGTAGGGTGAGATCCACAGGTGAAAAAAAGCTAGCTGGAGTCACTGCAGTGGCACACCATGGGAAGATCTGTGAACTTATTAATTATCATTCCATCAGTAGCTATGATTACTATTCCCTCCATTTCTGACATCCTCAGAAATTCATGGCATTTATTCATTTATTCAAATTCCCACTTTCTTGTTCTATTTCGTGTGTTAGTCTATAGGCTAGATGCCAGTTGAAAAAGTTCAGGACCAAAATGGCCCAAGATTTGCTTTCATTTGAGAATGTGGATGAAACTTGCAAGCAAGATAGTGATGCCACTCACAGCAGCTCATGGACCCTCCTGCACTTACAGATGTTAAATCCAGAGCATTAGTTTGGTTACATCGTTGTTAATCACATTGCAGTCCTGGCTGGCTTGGTATTGCTTATTTTAAACAGGTTTTGTCTGAGCAGAGAAGGTCAGAAAATTATCTGTTCAGCAAATGAGCTCTTTTATTTGTCGTCTTTGACTGAAGTACTAGTCTAGCAAGCTTAGAACAACTGAAAATTAAAGTCAATGGAGAAACTGAAAGGTTTCACATGCATACCAGAAAGGAAACTTATTTGCAGAATGAGATTTGGACAGTTATCTCGCTCTGAATGTGACCTCATGAATTTGGCAGCTCTGTTGGCTTCCTCCCTTCAGCAGAGTTTGAACTCTTCGGTGGATCAGTGGCTTAATCTCTGACTTGCTTGTAACAGTGAGGGGAAAACCTCAATAATTTTGCAGGATTTTGCAAGCAAGTGTCAAATCACTCATTCATCACATTTATAAACAGCCTGAAACTGCTGTTGTTTTTATCCAGTTAAGGTCTGTTCTTTGCCTAGTTTGCTTCTGTTTCTATTTTTTTTTACTCTTTTTTTTTTTACTTTCTTTTCTGTGAGTGGAGTGAGGAATTGCTTAGGGTGCCTGTGAATTCAAAGAGAATGGCACTAGAGAAACACACTGTTAGCCAGATTTCCTAACAGTTGAAATCCCCAGGGCCTACACTTCTAGTTGAATGATGTCTGACACATCAGTCATGTCATTAGCTTTAGCAGGAAGATTTCAGATGTGCACAGGTTTCAGCAGGGAATCAGGTCCATAGAGTTACAGCACACATAGGTCCCCCAGTGATGTTGGGCTTTTTCTGCTGGTTCAAATCTTTCAGATTTAAAAACAAGCAAGTGTGGGACACTCTGGCATGAGTTCAGACACACCTTGCTTTTCCCATCTAAAATCTGGCAAAGAGAAAGGCCTTGTGGTGCTATCTTTCCACCTTTGCACCATACAAGCAGCAGCTTGGAAAATTGGCATTTTTCCATATGACAAATGGCAGCTTTACAGTGAATGCCCTGAAATTGTCATTGGTATTGCTGCTCATATGCATGCCAGCTGGGAAAGCAAGGAAAGCCTCTTGCTGCTTTTGTGGGATAAAATCAGTAGGATACCACTGTCCCTCCTGTCTGCAAGGCATACCTACACCCCCAGCCACTGAGGGTCATCATTTTAACCAAGGGAGTGGGAGATCTGACAGGAAGATTCTTCCACCATAAACTGATGTTCAATAGTGTCTTGGGAAAGAGCCTGACACCAAGCTACAGGCGGTGCTAGGACAGAGGGTTTTGAATAAAGTCCATTCTCCTCTTAAAGTACTTGAGGACAGAAACAAAGGGCTAAATGGGAGTCCGTCAGGGTGGAGGAAGCTCTTATTTTTATTTCCCATTATAGCTTTCATCTGTGAAGGAGGTTTGGCCAAACTCCTTGCTTTCTGAGCAGTAGTTGTCATAGTTAGGGAAAATATATTGTGAAAACTCTGTAAAAAAATGGAAAATACATTCTTTCATAACAAAGTGTGAACTAAGGGCTTGCCTGCATCTCAATATAATTGACAGAAATTTGTGAAAGGCATGAAAAACAGCAAAAAAAGCGAGTTTGCTTTGATCAAGAAAAGAGATCTTCAAAAGTTTGTAGCTTATTCCAGACAATTACACCTGGTTTTGAAAGTGGTTAAAGGCTCCTTTCACAGAAAGGGTTTGCATTGGCATTTCCTCCAAATAGTTTCCTTTCTCTACCAAATGAAGAGTGTCTTTAATTATGACAGTTATTGTTGTTATGGAGGCCGAACACATTTCCTTCTAAAAATTGCAGGAAAGTATTTTATAGGTTTCAGTTTGGACTCAATAGCTCTATCTGCAGAGTATCTTAAAAGCAGGTCAGTGCCTGCCTGGAGCCAAGGCTGGTGCAAGGCTGGTAGCAGAGAGAAGTTCCAACACAACCTGTTCCTCAAGCTCTGTGCTTGGCACAGCGATATCCCACCACCAACCCCAAGCTGACCACAAAGCCCAGGGCCCTTTCTGCAAGGGCTCAAACATCACCTGCTCTCAGAAATATCCAGGAGTTAAAAATTACTCCCTTCATCCTTTTGCACAATCCTGTTTTTCCCTTGGGAGGGAAAGCAGTAGCATTAATTTGGGGACTCAAACTAATAGTGTCTCACCCACATACTAGCCCTGTTGATGTGAACTGGAATTAATCACTTGTGCAGAGATTAAATCTCTTGAGAAGCTGCAGAAAAATAGGCTCTTAATAAATACTAGAAACATCTAGACTCCTTAAGCACAGCCAGTTTTAGTAATTAATTTGCTATAGATGTAGCTAGCTGATTTAAAGAGTCAGATTTATTCTGATTAAAGCGTTTACTTCAATGTCAGCAGAAGGAAAATTTACTGCCTCAGGAAAACATAAATGTCAAATGTGTGCTTGAATATACAGAGTATGGTAGATAGAAAGAAGATGATGTTTTCACAGGTCATGTGCTTAAAGGTCAGTTGGGTTAAAGAGTAGGTTTTCTGTTGTTTTAAAGCTGCCATACATGAAGATGGAGCTGTGCAGCTGAAGGGAAAAAGGCAAGAGGGAATGTGCTCTTATATCCATGGGAAGAGCACCAGATGCTCAAAAGAAGCACATGCATAAAAACAATAGCTGAATTTGCCCCAAGACCTATAAAAGAAGACTTTTATATAATGTTGTTCCAGTGCCAGAACTACTGCTTTTCTGTTCTGATGACACATTGACAGCTTTGGGTTTTAAGACAACAGTAACCATGGGTACTTACAATGTCTAACACGCATTATACTTGTGCAAAAAGTTGCTACATCCAAACCAATTCTTATCCAGGGAGAATTCCAGCCTCCAGAAATGTAAGCCAGGAATATTTCACCTGCATAAATGCAGTGGGGACATTAGAGAGATTATTGAAATAAGTTGAAACCAACCTCTTCCATCCTGAAATTCCTGTTGCAGCCAAGGGAGCAGTCCTGGTGATTAGCTGTAGGTATTGAGTGCCACCCTGGACCCCTGAGGGTGCCTATGACATTAGCATAAGGCCAACAGAGATGACAAAGGTCTCCTGCAAGAGACTCGTGCCTTTATGGAGTGGTGGCTGTAAGCCACCTATATTTTGGGATCTGATGTCTGCTTGAGTAACTGTAAGGATGGGAGTTTTTAAAGCAGAAATTAGTAGAGAGCCTATGAAATTCAGGCTGCCATAGACAGAAACATGAACAGGACAGTGACTCCCTGGATTTTGTGTGTTCTGGAGACCAGATCCTACGTTCCCGCCAACAGTGGTGGCAGGAACTGAAATCTTGCTCCATATTCCCTGTAACTTCAGGTCTCATCCTAAAAACCTCTAGACTGCTGCTGGCTGTGGTCAGTTTTGAGACTGCTCACTCAGCACCTGAGAAGAGGTGCTGCAGGATGAGGCCATTAAGCCCATATTTACATTGCCTGGTAATGCCATCAAACATTGAACTTCTAGTCATTAGCAATCCATCCCTCCTGCCTTTCCTCTCCCTGAGGAGGTGCTCACTGAACCTGTCTCATGGATTTCTGTTTTTTCATTATTGTTGTAGTCTCCCCGGTTTATCTTGCTCTTTCATTAAACAAGCAAACCACAGATATGGTTTCAATCTAACAGTCTGTTTGCAAGAAACTAACCATCCAGGAACAGGAGCACATCCTTTGCACGTTCTTAAAAAATTCACTTAACATGATTCATTGCTTTATTCTTTGCTTGAAGCATGTTTCACTTCCATTAATAATATTTTACCTTTCACTTATAAATTCAAACACAGAAGTGGTTGCACTTCTCCAAATGATCATATACGTAAAGTATTACAACACTATCACTTTCCAAAGGTTGGTTTCTCTTCTTTCCCTTAATCAGGATTCAAGATTTCCAACAATAAGCTGTTGCAGCAGATGTATAGCTCTTTTATGTTTACTAATTCACATCTCTGCTTTTTCACTTTGCAAAGAGGAAAAAGGAAATGGTTTTAAGTGGGATAAGTGCACTTTTTTTCAAAACAAAATAAGAAGAGGAAGTTCCAAATATGGGGGAATGAGAGAAGCAATCAGTGATCTGATTCAGGAAGAATTTATATAGAGTCCATTAGTTGTAGAAAATTTTCTCAGTCAGTCCCCAGAAAAGCTACATTGGAGTGTAGTGGTATCAGCATCTGATGTGCTGTGTCTCATGTGCCTGGACGTGGAAGATGTTGTTCCATATTAGCAAAGCTCCAGTCAAGAAATGGATCTGCTCACACCTAAAATGTCAATATCAATATCTTAACTTGTAAGTCATTTTTAACGTTCTTGCAGGAGCAGACCTCATTTTGTGACTGATTAAAATAAAGGGTAGTATTTCCTTATGAAAATATACCCTAATTTGTTAGATAATACCTGAAATGAAGTCATTTTTGTCTGGAGTGAAAAAGGTGTGTAAAATCAACCAACCTGTCTGAGAGGACAAAGATAAACATAGTGAACAGTTTTGTTTCCTGTAACATGATTTTGCAGCATCTAGATACAAAAATCTCACGTAACAGGAACCATGCCCTTTGGGTCCTACAACAAGAACCTCCCCAAGGGGGCAGGGAGAAAGTTTGTAAATGTGCTCTTGCAAAGAAATGTCTGTTTTAAAAAAAAAAAAAAAAATCGAAAATGGGGAAAAGAACAAGTAGTCCACACACAATGTAATATATTACGATGAGGAAATTTTCTTGCTGCAATTTCTGTATTTCTGATTTCATATGTCTATATGTTCCTGGTATTCCCTGTGACCTGGGAAGGGAAATGAGCTTTTTGCCCTGGTCATACCTTGATGTCAGGGTCTGGGCTAGATCCCTTCCCCTCTCTGGGTGTCCACGAGCAGATCTCTCCATTCCTCCCATGTCTTAGTCAGCATTTGCAGAATACAGGAATTTCCTACTGCATCCCTGTGCTTCCCAGCTGCAGCTCAGCCCCTGGGGTAGCAATGATGCTGCATGTGAGAAGTGTCTATAAAGTGGGACCTGGACCTTGTCAGCAGTTCAAGGCACAGTAGCTCCTTTGGTCCCAGCCCTGCAGACAGTGGTGCCCTTGAAAAGCAAAGCTCTTGCTGATGAGGTGCTTGGGTGCAGTTTCTTAACTCAGATGCCAGGACTTTCCTTGGGAGTCACTGAGCACCCTCTCATGATGAAGCAGCTTTCTCAAGCAGTGTGATGGCATTTTGGCCCCTTCCAGCCCCACGTTCCAAGGTTTCCAGTCCTGCTGTGGAGATGACTCAGCTGCCTGTGAAGCTGTACCAAAGCTGTGGCATTTTACAGCCCAGGATAAACCAGCCCTGTCTTCAATTTACCTCCAGACTCCAGCCAAAACCAGTGCCACTTCTTATGTGAGTCAGAGCTCTGAGTCACCTCCTCATTAATTCCTAGCTACAGGTTTTAGGTGCTTTAAACCCTCCTCAAAATTCAATTCCCCTGGATACCCAGTCACTTTAACATCTCCTCTTTGAAGTCCTTCCAGTTTATCTAGATCCTTTATGGTAATAGGGTGCCCAGCAGTGAATGTAATTTTGTTTCCCTGTATATGTTCTAAATCCTAGCTGTTAAAGCATTAGAGTTTTATGCGTGCCTATATATTCTATTATGTATTATAATATATCATATTATATATAATGTGAAGAATTTGCCTTCATATCACTGATACCAATTTTATTGGGAGAGAAATATTAGCAGGATTTCATTTTGAGTCACCAGCTGTTTTTTCTTTAAGGCTATTTCTTTCTTATTGGTGTCCCAGTGAACGACTGAAATGCAAACTAAGTTAAGACTTAACAAAACACTGGGACGATTCACACAAGCATAAAATTATATTGGTCCAGATTTTTCTGAAGTCTCTCCAGAATGGTTAGAGTTTAGTGCACAGATTTCAGGCTGCCATCACAAAAATGCAAAACCAGACTCAGACTCAAGGCTCAGACACCAGGTATCTCAAACCTGCCAGTGCCTTTTCTGCTATCAAAATCCACTTGCTACAAGCTTAGACAGAGGACGAACAACAGCAATAGTCATAGCACAACCTCAGCTTTTAAATGTGTGCAAACACTTTTACTCCAGTTCAGTGATATTAACAATCGAGTTTCAACTGATTTTGGTGGAAATTTACCTTTATGTACACAGATGAGAAGTGTGTATATCAGCAGATATCCACCTAACTATGATAGCTACCACGCATTGACCCAGCTGAGGTTTGTGCCCCAGTAAGAAAGTTGTGCCAGCATGTGTAGTCTAGGTGGAAAGGCTTAAGGAGAACTATTTCAGAGAGTTAAAGAAAAACAGAAAAGCTATACATGAGGTATGAACCTCTACTTCAATTCTGAAGTCACCGCTCCTCGGAGATGATGGATGACCTGCTTAGTCTGTCCCCAGATTTTCTATCACAATGGAAGTCTTCCTCACATTTTCCAAAGAGGAGCGCCTTTGCCCACGGTGACTTTCTTGATTATGGTGATGACAGTAACTGATTTTAGCAACTTCATTTCTTTATTTTTGTTTGAGTTTGGGGCTTTTGTGCTTTTGTTTGTACACAAAACATTCCAGGTACCAGACTGCTTTTTACCGAGTGAGATGACTGCAAAAACCCCTTGCTTGGAGCTCAATTCAGACAGAAGGAAAGGGATTCACACCTTCTGAGGTGGGCTAAAAACAGGGGAAAATGCAAGTGGAAGCAATTTGGGTGTGAAGGAGTGGCTGGAAAGCAGGCACTGCCCCTGAGCTCCATTCACAGACAAAGCAGCCTGGTGCCATCTCACCTGAGTGAGCATGGAGCTGGTGTCAGCTGTGTTTTGGGGTCCACCATGCAGTGAACAGTGAATCAAAACCATTCACCACTGCACAGATCCCCAGAAGTTTGCCTGTGCTGTCCAACCTACCCTAAATAAGAACAACTTGCTATAAACTTGTTATATGAACCTGGAAAAAGACTTTACAAACTTAACAATGTGTTTTAAGATAGTAGTATTTCATTTGCCAATTAGCTGGAAAAAAACCATTCTCTGCTGTCCCACACCTTGTGAAATAGCCCACCCAAAGGCCACAAGGCAACAGTTTATGCTAATTTTGCGCTAGTGTAACTGACAGCAGAGAGTAATTAAAATTTTTTTTTAAATCACACTGTACTAAGCTAAAAACAGACAAAATTACATCCCTCCATTAAACAGCCATGACTGTAAGAGGGGATTCAAATAACCTCCCCAGCCCAATAAAGTGCTGCGTGGAGGGAGTACTGTTGTTCAGGCTGAAAATCTTTGTCTCTACTAGAGATAACAGATGCTGCTAATAACCTCCAGGAGATCAGTCAGTGCTGAGCTAGCTATGTTTTTTGAATGCAGGATTTGAAGGATTTAATCAATTATATTAAAAAATGCCATTTTCCTTTGTAAGCTACACAGTTACATACTATTGCAACCCACTCTGAAACTATTAAGCTACAGGCAAGAAATAGGAAAACATGAGGACTTTTGAATAGTGAGAATTTGCACAGGGAATCAAAGAGGTTTCAAGTTCACTTAGTGCAGATGTTTCTATAATTGAGACACACTAGAAAAATGCATTAATGCACAAATCAGTCTTGCCTACAGTTATCTGAACCATAAAAAAATGTCCATAGTCAGGATATAATTCCCTATTAAATCCTATAGGATACTTAAAAAAATAACATAGAATCTTTTTTTTCCTAGTAAACTCTTTAAGACTTTTTCAGTAGGGGAGTCCACAGGGAGCACAAATGAACCTAAAATCTGTTGACCAATTCACCCCATAACCTCTTTTCATACACTCACCCACAGATATTGAGGACCCGAATTTTAATGAGGCCAGCTTAGTGCAGCTGGTGACCTGAAAGATTTATTCGCGTCCTGATCTCACTCCCATTTAAACCAGTAAGACTTCCTTTGGAACTGGCTCAAGCTCCCTTTACTGTATGTGCCCAGCCAGCCGTTCAACCCAAGCACAAATTTGTGCATGCAAGGACAGGAGCTGCACCTACACATTTGCTGCTGCTGCAGAGTGCACAGCCCCACAGGAAGAGGGAGAACACGGAGCCTCACAGGCTTTTGACTTCTTAAAACTGTAATGATTGAAGCAGTCAAAGGAAAGAAAATGTCTAGGACGGATCAGAGGCAACCTGAAAAGAATAAGTTTTCTGATCTTTCTAAATGTGGCATAATCCCGTACTTTTAGGGTCCCACATACATAAATAGAACTGGCATGTTCTTCTCAGCAATAAACTGTTAGCTCCCTATCCAAAATCAGCAGAGAGCAGCTGTGCCCTGCTGGAACATCCTTCAGGGCAGTTGTCTTTGATAGAAGTCTAAACCCCCAAGAGACACTCCTACCTGCAGGCTGCACAGCTATTTTCTCCCCTAAAACCCTTCAGGCACACAGCCTCCCACTGTGATGCTAGGTTTTAACAAGGATCTTCCAACCTTAAATCCAGAGGTCAATTAAGATTATCAGGTGCTCGTTCCCAAACATACCTGTTTACTCTTCATTGCTCCCCTAAAAGAACAGCAAACACTACCTCTTTTTTTTATCTTTCCATCGAGACTTGCCATAATTGCCTTGATGGATCAAAATAATGAAACAAACAGGAAGGAAATTTTGTCTCTCTTTATCTCAGCCCAGCAGGAGGCGGATGGATAAGTATGAATAACAAATTATCTTGCAGTGGATTCCACTAATCAGCCCCAGGACTAGGCTGGTTTAGCGTGAAGCAATTCTTAGCCTTTTGCAGTGCTAGTTCAGGCCTTGGGCAGAGGACCCTACCCCCTAATTAAGAACCTGAAACAAATTGAAAACAGCTGTGAATAATTAGACAATTTAAGTGCTGTTAAGAAGGAATAATTTTTGTCGCCATCGTAATAAATCTTATGCTGTCCGAACCCATACGTTTTACGTGAACTTTTTTCTGCTGGTGGGTTAGTGCATTACTCATAAAAGAAACAGTATCCCTTTTGTTTTGATTGGGCCTGGTTAATAACAAAAGAGCATATCACTATAAGTGGAAGTGTGATGACAAAAAGAATAGCCTTTACTTTCCTTAATTTTCAATCGTTGTGGTTCAGATCCTATGTCAGATTCCTGGCATGTGAGTTCGTTGGAAAAAAAAGAGAATTCTTGATTTGCACTGTAAATAATACCTGAGCCCAAACTACTTAGCATTTTTTAGATTTCTTTGGAAAAATACATGACAGGAAAATGCTTAAAAATTTAACAACCAACCTTTTAGCTTTAAGTAGGAGATAAGTCCTTGAAATATCAACTAAGATTTAGGGGAATCTATTTTTCTCTGAAATTTTCCACCTTTTTTTCGAATCTTCCCACTTGTCTGGAACTCAGTTAAAGTTTTTCACAGAAAGTAATTTACAGAAGGAGAACTTTCACCATGCACTGCCAAACTATTCAGGGCCTGATTCAGCAACCCATAACTGCCTTTATTTTAAATTAGTTCTGTGAACACCAAATTCATATTTAATTTTATGTTATGTATAGCTATTCTGAAGGCAATGACTTTGCTCACTCATAATGGTAACACCACTCTTAAGTCATAGGATCCAAGCTTTGCTTGGTTAATGGCATTACTTGCAAACAGGATAAAGAAGGAGCTTGATTATTTAGAAGCATGCTTTGGCTTTATTGCTATCTTAAAATAGCATACATTCCTCTGTCATTTTGATGGACTTATATCACATAATTCCAGTCTGGATGCAGATTCTGAACACCCAGTTTTCTGAGGATTCATGAGGTGCTGTTTTGTTTTTTCTTCCATTTCCAGAGAAAAGAAAACAGCTCACTGTGCCAGCCATGTGTTCACAGTATTGGCAGCCCAGCCAGCAGAAATGCAGCTGCCAGAAAATACCTGATGCAAAGTTCTTGGTTCTGCACTCTCATGGCCTAGATTTAAGTACAAAGAAAGGAAACCACGCTTTGTGCAAAGCCTCAGAAGATGAACCTTACAAAAATGGTGTGAGTGGGGGTAAGGGTTGAGATCTGTCTTTTCCCTAGCTCATAATGTGGCAGCTCAGCCTTTGCTGCTCACCTTTCTGCTCTAGCTCCTGTGACACCCCTTGCTGTTCTGCATCTGCCTGCTGAGGAGATATGTGGCAGTGGTTCCTGTAACCGAAGCTCTCCCCATCCTTGACACTATTTAGCCAAGGCTCTGGAGGGCATTTCTTCAAGTCTGAGCTACCCTGCCCAAGGCAGCTGTGGTGTATGACCTCATCAGGATGTTGCTATGGAGTGACTTCTTACCAAGAGTTCCATGACTCTACTTCTGTCCTTACATTGACATTTGAGTATTCTGCATATGGAACCAGTGGCCCTGCTGGGTATGAGGAGCTGAGATTTAAATTTCAGATGTTGTGTCACTTGACTACATATAGGAATTATGACTCTGCTTTGGAGTGAAATATATTTTCAGAAATTGTTGTGGAAAAGCCAGGATGTCACAGAAACAGAGCAACAATTCTTTCCTATGGTTTCTGTGCAGAACCAGGGCAAACATTTCCATTACTGAAGTTATTCACAGCATCCAAATTCCTTTAGAAAACAGAGAAATAATGCTTTAGGTTCTGTTGATACTTTAAAAATAGTAGCAATATAAATACACTATGCCTACTTCTCCAGCCTTCACTTTTCATTCACTTACTTGCAAGTGCATGTATGAATTTCTTTTTGCAGGAGCAAATGTTGAGTTTCTTCTCCGCATCAAGCAGGAGCAGAGAAAATGTCAACAGAGACCTATCTATTCATAGGTACATCCCCTCTTTCTTCTCTGGCTAGTGACTAGTAAAGATCCCCAGAGGTTTTCTAATTTTGGCCTGGGATACAGCTAGTGTTTACAGTGGCCAAAAGAACAATTCGATGTCTCAACAATACATCCTTTGGCAAGCAGTTAAGGGACAAGTCACCAGTCACATCCATAGCTGGGGATTGCTGTTTACCCCAGGGATGACTTCTGGGTGGATCAGTGCAAGTCCTTGGGGTCCACCAGGCAGATAGGGAGGGAAGAAGATGCAAGTTAAAACCACTTCTTTTGGTTCTTGTTGGCCTTGATGGAGTTGCAGTAGGGGAAGGAGCAGTTTCGGTCACCAAAGGAAATGTCTGTGTGTCTGCCCAGCAGCAGCCACCTCTGGCCCTCAGCTTCTTGTTCCATAAAATGGGGCTAATAGTTCCTTAGCCTCTACATGGCTGCAAGGCTTAATCGACAGAGGTTTATAAGGTGCTTTAGGAGCCTTGACTGCAAGTTGCTGCAGACTTGCTAACTACATTATTTCAAAATAAAATAAACACATTTTATACAATCGAAAGGAAAAGGGGGAAAAAAAAAATCACCACCCATTCCTCCCCTCCAAATCAGCTTCTCAGGACTTCTCCAGAGTGAGTTACACTGCGCTCCTTACTCAAGGTTTCATAAATAGACATAGCTGGTTGGCCAAGAGATTTTTTTACCCTGGTGTTTATAATTCCAATTGGTGTAAAATTTCCTGATGGTTAACACATCCCGTTACAGACACTTTTGAATGAATGACTCATTCCCAAATAATTGACTAGCTTTGTAATTTGGGAAGTAAAAATCACATTTATGAGTCCCTGGGGGGGAGCGCCTATAATGTTGTGCATAAAAAGTAGATAAATCATAAAACCTGATTTTCTTTTTTTCTTTTGCAAAAGCTTCCATTAGCCTTTGTGTGCACATTAAAGCAATGCCCTCTAAATGTGTGCAGCTGCTTTAAATCACTGGTGCACTTTAAAATCAAGTCTTTTTATATCGTGATGTTAAAATTACATGTTGGTTACTGTAAGTCTGTCTTGTTTCTTGTGGGACATCCTTGGAGCAGATCTGCTTCTGGGAAGACCTCTCCCTTTTGCACTAAGTTTTCTAATCCCTGGAAGCAGGAGAAGTCTAAAGGTTTTGCAACCGGTCTAAATGGTGTTTATCAGGTAAACAAGGGAGACAAACAGTAAGGACCAGTCAGTGCCAGTGCAATTAGGACCCCATCCTCACTTAGCAAATGCATGCATTTTAGACTGAGGTTTCAAATAAGTGTGCAATGTGATTCTAATGGGATTTGACAAGGGTATTTGATGTCTGCATGGCAAATCTATTATTATCTACAGAATATCTGGTTACAAATCTAACCCCCCCACTCCCCAGAGGTGGTACTGAAACTACGTAACATTTAAACTCCTGAATGAAATGACCATGCCACTTGCTTTGCCTTTGCAGTCTAAAAGGCCCTTATACCTTTATCCTAGCAAGGCCTTTTCCCACATTTTCAGAGTACTGTAAATTAGTTTAGTATGCTTGAAAGAACCTGTAATTGTAACTGCTCTTGTTGACACATCAGCTTGATGCCACACAGAGCACGACTGGGACCGTATCCCTTGGTTTTGCAGCTACAGTGCATTTCAAGTGCTTGACAGGTCCAGCGCTAAGATGTTCTGAATTAGATTTGAATTACAACCGCTAAATGCCCTTGTCAAAGCTTGTTATGCCTGAAACTAGCCATATACATTTAACTGACTATTCCTATGGAAGATATACTGCCTAAACAAAGACATACTCCAAAGTTTCATACAGAATTGTCAAAATATAATTGAGTTAAAAAAACAACTAAAGCATAAGAAGAGCAATCTTTGCTGCCTTTTCCCCCCTTTTCCTTCTTTGAAATAAATCCAAAGGACAATTTAGTGGAATCTTAGTATAAAATAAAAAAAGCATACGCAGTTCCCACAGAGACATTGAAATCTATACAAATACCAGATTCGTCCATACATTGATCCTAGTGTCAGGAAAGGCCAGAGCAGAACTTTAGGATCTTACCCTGTGAAAAGCTTTTCATATCACATTGCTGGCATTGGAGAGCATCTGGTGCTTCAGGAAGAAAGTGAATTAAAGCTAGCACATAGATGAGAACAGGATCAAGCCTTGAATTCTACAAGACCCCGGATTCATGCTTCATCAAATAAGGGAACCACAGTATTTATACATATACACGTGTATGCATGCACGTACTTCCATGTCCATATGCAATATATAATGCATGTATGCAATGTTTATACAATTTAGCTACACATAATAGAGACTTCCTTCTAACTTGCAGATGCATTTATGATCGCATACTGGTTGCATGAGGCCATAATTATACCTTCTTAGGCTAGAAAATAGCAACTAAAGAGCACAAAGCTGATTTCGACAGGGTTTGAATCTCACTCTGGGTCGTGGAGATCTCAGTAGCTCACTGGATCTGCATCGTGATGCTCCTTGTCAAACCCTGGACTGCTGTGTGATTGCTGGAGTGGTCTACTGAGGCTGACCCTGCTGGAAAACAAAGTGCTGGTTGTAAGCTCTTTTATGGGTAAAGGAGATGGGCCAAAGCTGAAAGCTGAGAGAAAAGAGTGAGGATCTCCTGCAGACTAGCTAACTGACTCAAACCCTTTTTGAGCACAAGAAGCAAGACAGATTTGCTTAACCTAAGCCACAAAATCTCAGGCAGCACAGAAGAGGAGGAACAGGCAGTTGCATCTGTTCAAGACAAGACAAACACAGACATTCTTGTGTACCTGAGTTAGCAACATTGGCTACTCTTCCAAATTCTTCTGCATGAATGAAACAAAACATCATGGGAGAAGACCTATGGCTTCATCACAGATTTACTGGTTGAATTTGAAAGTAGCATAATTGTGGAAGTTTTCTAGACTGAAGGGCAGGTCTACACTGTGATGAGCTCCCAGTTTTGCATTTTGCTGACCTAACTGGAGACACAGCCCATGGTGCCCACACTTACTCCCTGCCCCTTTCTTACAATGAGGACTGTGAACACAGGAGATTTCAGAGGGGGTTGTTGGCATTCCCTTCTAGGGAGCCAGCCCGTGGCAGAGGCATATGTTCAGAAGGATGCCATGTCCTTCCACCCACAGTAGATGTGGATGTAGGGTCAACATTAGTCCTTTGTTTCCAAAATAAGTCATTCCTCTGTGTGCCTTGGCGTAGATTGTAGATTCTCTCGGGAAGATCTCTATCCCTCCCTGGGAAGTTCATTAAACACCTAGCACAATGTCTGGGTGCCATTTCATTCAGGCCCTCTAGAAGGTAGTGTAAGACAAACAGAATAATCCTGCCTTACAACAGATAAGGGCTAGACAAAGACCAGGGCAGCTGCAGCAGGGCTGGGTTCCCATCTCGGGTGGTGTGGCAGCGCAAACAGATTGGGAAAGCATAACCAAGGGCTGTCCCATCTGAAGCTGCCCTAGGCATTACCTCAAAAGATGAATTCTCCAACAGCAACGACAACAAAAAGATTTCTAACCCCATTCCAAGAGCAAAATGTGGCCTGAACTGGTCAAAACCTGCTGACAGCCTTAAGCACCATGAGAAACCTGTTTCATGATGGCAGTTGGTTATTTTAAAACTGGGCTGAAAGATTAATGGTGAGATTTTCAAAAAATGTAGGCTCCCAATGACAGGAACTGACAATTTGCTCATGCAATTTCCCATCGCTGTGTGTGCAATGGGGAGAAACGTGTGGGCAAAATGACACATGGCCATTCTGTGCCTATAGTTTCTCTGGAAACTTTAGCCCTGAAAAGGCAATAAGCAAATAAGCAGAGCATTTATATGAAAGGCAGAAAGACTTAGGCTGAGAGATACATTTATATTCTTTGTTAATTTTTTTATTCAATTAAAAGGCACATGCTGATTATTTTTAGCAGTGTCCCACTGATACAATTCAGATGTAAATCACATTTCTGTAGTCAGCTGCTGCTGTTTAAGCAGAAATATTTTGACACTATAATTATAGGGTTGAAACTATGCTTTACATTAGTGTATAAAACACTCATTAAATTAAAATTCTTCCATGAAATCATGAAAATAAACAGTCTGTCTGAACTAGCATCAACAAATTCACAGGATGCTTCTGCGTTTTCTCAGGGCTGGCCTTCAAGTGACTGTATTACAAGGCCCTTATTTAACCATGAAGTGTTAAAGGTTCACATTCTTTTGAAGGTCCCATTCTGCTTATTTTTAAAATTATTGCTTTAATTGTTTTTACAACTTGTAAGATTTTAAAGCTATTAAGCCTCAAAGTTGTGGGAAAAATTAAAATGGTGATTATTATAACTTGCATAAGTCTGTGAGATGGCAGTGGCACTGCATTTTTGTCAAGGGTGGATTTAATAAAAGGGGTCCATGGCACCATATGTGGCATGTCACACTGGTCTATTATGGCTGAGAAGCAGGATACACAATGTATACACAGCTCCTTGTGGAATGGAAAAGAAACCAAAAACTCATGGTAGAAATGTGTTAGGGGATCCTTCTTGCCCTCTCCTTTTCTCCCCATTGTCTTACTGCCTTTTGTTCCTCTCCCGTCCATCATGAACCTGATAGTCCTGCAGACACCATGTCCAACTGTCTGTACCTCGAAGCAGGTTTTTGGCAGGAGGTGCCAGAACAAGAACATCCCAGTG
>NW_008671905.1:55402-72036 GCF_000695815.1 Acanthisitta chloris | reverse complement strand
CATGCCTCAACCCTTCCCTGTTAACATGGGGATTCATTTATCAGCTCTGTTTTCATTTACTTTGTACTCCAAGGATAAGAAGTTGATCCTTGCCAAACTTTCAGGTGTCCTAAACAGAAGTCACTGTCCACAGAGACAGTCTTCTCTGGCCCAGTGGTCTCATTAGACGGACTCACTGATGGGTGATGACATCAGTCCTGGTTCCTCCATCACCCACCGTGAGCTTGAGCAAATCTGACTGGGTGAGACCATGGTCGAGACTCCTGAGCCTCACCCAGAATTCCCTGAGCACGTTAGAAAATCTGCATATGTTGGCACACTAATCCCTAAAAGGCTTGAATGGGTTTTATTTGTTTTCTCTTCATCTGTACAGTGTCAGTATTCTTTACAATGCACCAAGCAAGCTGTGGCTGTGCTGGGCTTGGGAGCGAATGGCACGGGATCTTCAAGATGCAGATGATGTAATCATAGTGGTCTGAAACATTTTTGCTACGTTTATATTCCACTGAAATCCACAATTATGGTTGACTTTTCTTTGATTGAAGATATTCCAGAAAGATGGACTGCAATGGTAATTGCACCGTTTTATCTTAAGATACGAATCTGAGACTGATCCCTCTGGTCTTATGAAATTACAGTCAACATGTTATTTTCTCCATTTGTGCATGAAACGTATATGCAACAGTGGTTGCTGCAATGTATATTTAGCCTTAACTTGTCAGAACCATCAGCTAAAAAATATTCAAACCCTTCAACCATTTTATTAATCAGGATTATGCACAAGAAAGGCTGTTTCAGAGTGTAAGTTTTAGTACACATTGTAATTCAATAGTAAAGACTTTTTTTTAATGCTATAGTTGTCTTCTTTCAGCAGCCACAATGTCGATTTTTTTTTTGTACAGCATTACTGGTATTATGGTTATCCCTCCTCTCCCACAGGATGATATTTTCCACGTTGGATGGGAATAACCTTTTCAGAGTCTAGGTACTATAGTCCAGTGAATTCAATGATAGGAAGAAACATGTTTCATCACTGGAAAACATTTATATTTTATTCTAGCTTCACATTATCATGAAACCTGTGAGGGATGTTCAGTGTGGTTTTGAGAAATCCCACTAATAACTGAACAGAGGTTAGCCTTTGATTTTTGTTCCAGATCATTCCACAAAATACTTTTAGCTCTCAAATTAGGTAACTGACAAATAAAATTTTTTACTTAGTATGTTTATTCAGATGAATTACTGTAACTCTTGGTCACTAGATTTTCAGGCCCTAAACAGAAACTCATGATCATTCCTTCAGATTTTTAAGCACTTTATCCAGAGAGTTTAGTGGTGGAGATAGGAAAGAAAGCTCAGACTAGAGAACCATTTCTTGGTTATTACAGGCTCCTACAGAAGAGGGAGAAAGAATTTTTTAAAATATAAATGTTTTTTCCCTTAAAAAATAGTGCAAAATATATTCCTAGTGTGATCTATTAAAAATAGCCAGCATTAAATTTCTTGAACACATTATGTGTTGCTGCCTCTGGATTACCACAGGATAGGTGTTAATGGACACTCCTACACAGTTATAGTTTACTTTCCATTGATATTCTCTAGTATCTGCTCAGCGCTCATTTTTCCTGAAAACATCACTGTTAGCAAAGTTGCTCTCTACAATAGTCACAGAAGACAAACACAGCTGAAATGATCTCAGGTTTAAGAGAAATATTTTTCTAGAGATTCTTTGCTGGGACTTAAAGACATTACCTATGTAAAATACAGTGACAAGTAAGCGGTGACACATTAGTGTAAGGGTGAGTGCAAACTCTGAGGGCAGAGTGACTTAAAACAGTACTTAGTGATGGCAACATAAACAGCCATTAGTAAACACTTGCCATGGCCAATGCCCAAATAAATCAGATTACTCTGCAGCATACGTGTTTATACAAAGAGTCATTTTGGTGAATTTAAGGCACTTCAGATATGAACCTTACATTTCAGAGCTGTGTGACATCCCTTTGATGTCAGAGGGTTTATCTGCCTGATCCTACCTCTTCTGGCACAGCTTTTGGACTATCTTTCAGTGATGTAAGTGGAGGCCACAAACACCACTCCATAGTCTTCATTTTCCAACCGCTATTCTGCCTTCCAAATTTCTCCCTGTGTCTGGAGCAGCTATAGAGAGACTCAGGAAACACAGAGCTACTGGTGGGTGAAGAAGACCAGTCACTGATCACCAGAACTAAATACCCAGCCCTACACATTTCAAGAAAGACAGTTCGACACCCATTCTGCATTCAGTTTCATCTACTGCCTGTAGCTTCCTCTCCCTCAAGAACAACTCCGTTTCTCCTACCCTATGGCCCCTTATTTAACCAATGATGATAGAGATATCTGAACTCCTCAGTGTCCAAGATCAACAGCTGACACAACCATGAATACACACTTCATCTTTTTGCCCATACCTACATCACCTGTGGAAGTCCAGAAGCTCACAGCTCCTCAGCTTTCCCATGGCCAGGAGGCAATGGCATAGTACAAACCATCAGGAAATACTAGCACTTCCTCTGCCTTCTACAAATCCTTCTACATTTCCTTATATTCTCCAGGAAGAACTTTTCTCTCCTCTTCCTTCTCACATACAAGATTTGATAGAGTAAAATAGGAACTAAGCCCCACTCCTTCTTAACATCCTAGATGATGACTCCTGCTATGGAGTGGCTCAGACATCTGGGTCACCATCAGCTGTCTCTGCTACTAACCAGCACAAGGAACACATAGCTGAAGTAAGCAGGATGAGGAGTTATACCCAATGAACTGCTCATCCTCTCAGAAAAGAGAATAGAATTATCTCTGTAGAGAATATAATTCTACTTCTTTTAAGTTCCATCCCAGCTGGAAGGGCTTGGTAGGAGGCAGAAGTGAAGGTGGCCAAGCAGACAGAAAATCTTTAGAAAATGTGAATGTGTCACACACACACACACTCACTCACTCACTCACTCCACACCAAGATGACACCAATGTGAATGTGTCACACACACACACACATACACTCACTCACTCACTCCACACCATGATGACACTGTTTGTTACTAGAGGACCAGATTACTGACCATCAGTTTTACAAATAGCAGCAGATTTCAATTTAACGCTCACATTTTTCCTGAAAACTGGATACTAGAGGACCAGATTACTGACCATCAATTTGACAAATAGCAGCAGATTTCAATTTAACACTCACATTTTTCCTGAAAACTGGGGAAGTGCCTCAGCCTCCAGAGCTCTCAGCCTTCAGAGACTCAGGAAATATTTGGGAGGGAAAAAAAGTGACCACCCCCCTTTTTTTGCCCAAGACTTCTCCTGAACTTGCTCCAGGGTAGCTTGAAGGCAAATTTCTGCACAAGACCTCTGCCTGAGCAGAGTGCAAGGGTCTCCTGCAACACCCAGTGAAGAGCAAAGCTGGAGTCAGAGAAGTAGTGTTGTAGCTCTTCTCCTCTCTTTTGATAGCCAGCTGTGAGACAGAAATAAACAACTCAAACATTGGCTAACGAACTCTTAAGTGCCACCGTGTGCCCAAGGGGGTTAGGAGGTGCTGGGCTTGGTGCCTACTAGCTGGTCACAGACAAGGTGCTAGACAGTTGCTCCCAAATGTGATGGATGAAGCCTCCTGGGCAGCACCCACGAAGGGGCATCTTCTGCCAGCAAGATTTTGGCTATGGGATGTTAATGACCATCATCATCTCAGCTGACTGTCCGATAATGAGGTTAGAGCATTCACACTCAGACTGAGAGAGAAATTTGGTGGAAACATTACTTGGCCTTGCTGACAGCTAGAGCCCCTTCTTTCCACCACCTCCACCTCCCCCAGGTGCTCACTCTCATCCCCAGGCACACTTACAGCCTCTGATCACTTTATTGCTTCCAGGGATTCTTGTTCTTTGTACAGGTCTCTCTGTCTTCCCTTACATCTCTCTTTCTTCCCATCCTGACTCCTGAATATGTTAGTAGTACTAAATAAGCAGCACATCAAATGGTTTTGAAGCTTCCTCTGGCAAAACCATAAAATCTGCACTGGTAAAATATATATATATTTCTGTCCCAGATTCCCAATCTGTTTCCTTTAAATCCAATAAAATTTATATCATAGGGCTTAAGGGCAGAGGGCTTCATAGAATTGAAACTGATTCAGTAAATGCAAAACATAAAAATAAAGTATTGGTATTTGGTATTCCTATATTTCAATATTGCTTTGATATTCCACTATGAAACTTAAACTGGGTTGGGGTTTTATGCATTCTTTTCCCCCCCTCTTTTGTTCCCCCACTTTTTCCTTTGAATTTCATCTCTTTAATCACTGGACCATGGATCAGAAATACTTGCAACTTGTTTGTGGACAGCCAGAGTCTAAAGCAACAGCTTGTTTAGAGAGTTATTTCACCATCTGTTCTTGCTTTTTCCATTAGATGGCTGGTTTTACATAGAGATTCATTTTATCGTGCTCTGATTCTTTTTGTAGTGTATCATCTTGTTTCATTCACATACACAATCGCTCACTTATCTTTCTGTTTGTGCACATACCTATTTGTACAGTGATACTCTTGAGAGTGCACAAACCTCAGCAGGCAATATTCTCCACTGACTTTCACTGATACCACATGTAACTCGTTGGAGCCAGGGTAGGGATTTCCTAGGATTGTATAATAGATCCAAAGATCTGGTGGCTGAAAAGGGTTGTTCTGATCATCTAGTCTGACTTTTGATATAACAAAGGCCATAAAACAACAAAGACCAAGAAACAATTCCTGAACCAAACTGAAACCTTTTGGTTGAGCTGGAAAATGTTAACAGAGTTCTCCAGTTTGGGGAATCCACTATAGACTTGGAGAAGTTGTTCCAGGAGTCAGAGGTATCTGGCCCCTTTTTGTGACTAAAGCATCACTGCCTTGTTAAGTTTTCCTTTGTAGATACTGGGGCTGCCCAGGGAGGTGGTGGATTCACAATCCCTGGAGGTTATCAAGATGAGACTGGATGTGGCACTTAGTGCCATGGTCTAGTAACCACAGTAGGGTTGGACTTGATGATCTTGGAGGTCTTCCAATCCAGTTGGTTCTATGATTCTATGATAATGTGACATAGTGACACCATTTCCATAAGTAGAGCTACCATAAGCTGAAAGGCTGACCACTCTCAGCCTGAAAAGTGAGATGCTGGAGCCTTGCACTTCTGGGAGAACGGATGGATCTGGAGTATGGTAGGGTCAGACAGTACTTGTCCCAGCCCTGAAACTAACCAGGGGATTAGACACTAAAATCTGAATGATTTTATCATTAGAAAAGCTATTTTTATACAATCATTTATTTATTACTTAGCAAAATTTTCCACCCAAAGAGTGGTATTTGTCAATGAGCTTTTTCCAGATCTATTCTTTAGCTTCTCCAGAAGGTCTGTGAAAGGGGAAGATTTGTACTGCTCACTGCTAAAAGAGGAAAAAATAAAACCCAGAAAACTTTATTACTTTTTTAGTTCGTGTTTTTTGCTTGGTTTTTTTTGTTGATTTGTTTGGTGACTAATTCTTGTTTCAGGATAATCTCTTTACATTCCTGACTCATTTAATGCTATGAACTATTCCTGAAGTTACTAAGAACAGCACCTGGACTATGATTTCCTCTTCTATGAAGGTGAAAGGATGAGTGTCACCTTTCTTGTCCTACTTGGTGGCTGACAGAATCTTTCAGGGTTTATCTGATACACAGTTAATCTCAGAAATGCATTTTTTCATGTATACACAGACATTTTACAATGGGGTTCTGAAAGGGCCAGTATTAACCTGGAGTATCACAAATTCTGAAGCATCCTTTTAGCAGCCAAATGGCTGACATCTGATTATTGGGAAGATGCTTTGGATAGATAATTCAGCCTGTTCTGTAGAGCCACTGACATTTGAAGTCATATCATGCCTGTTTCCTAGTGCAAATTGCTTAACACATCCACCCATTTTAAGACAGCAGGAAATCACTTTGACAAGCATTCATTTTTCTGAAATCACTTATTAAAGACAGTAACATTTGCAAAAGTACCACAACTATTAAGGGAGAGGTATACGAGGTATAACCTTACTGTGCAGCGAGTAACAGAAGCATTAATAGGAAAAACCTAAGTGGAAACAGTTGACAAAATAAATTAAAGCACAGCTCCCCCCTGAAAAGTGACTAAAAATGGCATCCTAGGGTCCCATGTTTATTATGTGTTACCAACTCCAGATCAGATTTGCTCAATATACAAATAAGGGGTGAAATTCTAGCTGGGCTGAATTCAACCAGAGCTTTGCAGATTACTTCAATGGGGCCAGGATTTCATTTTAAGAAACCTTTTTTTCCCCTCTTTGAGCAGCCTGTAGAGATTTGATTTGGAGGATCACAAGTCTGGTTGAAATGTGAAACAGAAAAATCCTAAAAAATTTCAAAATTGTTTCCATTTTGCAGGGCTGAAATCAGGCCAGTTTTTCACTTCTGTGTTTTATAGCTGAAGATTTCGCATACAATGTTTTGAATCAATCTCCTTATCAAGAATATCACTGACATGTTTATTAGCATTCTTTTCTGCCAAAAACACAGTATTTGGAAAAATGAAAGGTCTAAATGATCACGCTGGCATTGATCTTGATATGCTTGTCAATAAAAATGTCAACAGGAAAAAGAAGCCAAATCCTGATGTGAAAAAGTTTACTTTCCTTCCTCTAATGGTTTTTGCCTTGAGAAAAAGTTAGCATTTTAAAGAGAGAATTGCTTTCCCAAAACCGAGACTTGTGCTTTGTGTACCTGGAGTGGTTTTATGGGTGCCTCGGGTGACTTCTCACCCTGCAGCCATTGAAGGCTGGTGGTTGCCTTTGCTAGGTCCTTTTAACATACTGGAGAAGCCTGCAGAGAAGGATAACCCACTGTGCTTCCCTCCTCCCTGGCACCGATGGGGCTGGGCAAGGAAGTTTGTTTTGCCATTTCCCTTGCTGTACTCTTTCTGTGGTTAAATAGAGACTCCAGGCTCCAGAGCTGTCAATCTGGCACTTTTCACTAGCACTTAAAAACCATTTCAAAATCTATTAAAAAAAATTACATCCCAAACCTGCTGTATGTGAACAGACAACAGCCAGAGGCGTACGAAGGGCTGTGATTGCAGGTGAGACTGTCTGTAGACGGTCGGTGCTGTGCGGATATTGCATTTTATTCTTGATAGTGCAGGACCTCGCTGTGCTTCTGTCATGTCTAAGCTGTCTGTTTCCATCAGGGAAAGGTCTTACGAGCACAAAACACATGGGCAGCCTTTCAGCCCTGGTTCAAATTTCTGCAACACAATAAATCCGTTTGTTTTTATTTCTTCTTTCTGTAAACATTTCTCCATCTAACATAGTAACTGCTGTTTATACAGTGCAGTAAAAGCACAGGTCAGAGCACAATAAGATTATAGTCTTACTTCAATATGTCCAATCCATAATAAAATAAAACCTTACAAAATATCCAGAGGAACAGTTTGGGGTTCTCTTCGTATTAATGCATGTCGTATGGGAGGGTTGTATTGGGGCATAATATTTTCCACAGCTGTCAGGACTTATTTAAAAGGCAATATCCTTTTTCTGGGATTTTATTTAGGTTCTGTTTATACCATGTGTAGGATTGTTAATCCCATGATGTATGACTCAGTGGTGTATGATTACTTGAAGGTAATATGTACAAAATGAGCTAAATATTTTGGGATAGATCTTTGGGATCCAACACAGTGGGCTCACAACAGAGCAGGGGGGTGTGCAATAAGCAGGGAACAGAAAGGTAACTGCAAACTACTTTTGTGTCATATGCTTGGCACCAAAGCAAACAACATCAGTCCTGCTCCAGTGCGTTCCCCATTCTCTATGGTCCCCATGTTCCCTTCCACAGAGAGGCACGGGATGGAGGTTCTGATGCTTTGAAGGTCTTGAATCCTTTTTCACAGCTCCCTGTGCTGCACCTCTCTGGGAAGGAAGGGGCATTTATCCCACTGCCCTGGCTCTGTTCCATTCACTGGGGCATGCCTGAAGAGACAGAAATCCTAAAAGGCCAACCACATCAGCTTTCATGGCTGATTGAACCATGAAGGCTGATACAGCATTCTGAGGGCTATTTGACAAGAAATATGAAACATATAGTATGTCTTCAGATTTAAACAACATGAAACATGGATTCATTTCATGGATGGTGTGAATGTACTGAGATGTGTTTTCTATCAGCTGTGAGTCTTTTGACATGGAAAAAAACAGAGTCATACCTAAATCCACCAAGTTAAATTTGTCCCAAGTGTAACTTCACTGGCTTTAGATCAGGAATGTGTTTGGCCCAGTGACTCTACAGGTACTTATTTTTGCCATTTAGTCAGGTTCTTTCCAAGTGAATGGAAATGAAAGAATACCATTAAGTGGCTGTAAAGTAGCCATACTATTAGGTTGTTAATTTTCTCTGTAGTTATTCAGTATGTTTGGTAACCAGCTCATTTGGTTAGGAAATTTGCAGAGACACCAACTTCTGTCCTCCCAAACTCTGGGTGCTCCTGGAAATAGATGAAATATTAAGAGAGACCGCTTGTTAAGGTGCCAAGAGGCCAGAGTCTTGTAAGTATTTAAGTGCCTGGAGAAGCAGACAGACTCCTAAGGGAATTGTTTTAAAGTGTCCATATGCCTGACTCCCCCAAGCCATGAGAAGGCTATTGAGAAGGGAAGGGAAGATGCCAGGCCAGGAAGATTTAACAGCTGAGATCCAGCTAAGTGGTTTTGCCATTTTAATGCATAATATAGTCAGCTTTCCAAGGGTATAAAGCAGAACAAGTCTTTCCTGAAGCACAGGACCTGAAAAGGACTTCTTATTTGCTGGGTGCATCACCAGGAGGCATCAATATGAAGCCTTGAAATCTCTGAGACCTTGGCTCATCCCAGCCCTGCAAGCACATTGGATGGTATTTTAGAGCCCTGGCCACACTTCTGTTCTTACACAGTTTGCAACTTCATGAAAATACTAGAAATGACATGTGTTGCTGTACAGTGTTCAAGGTCTCCTACGAACAAGCACACCATGAGAGGTGTCCCACCAATGCAAGGCTGCCCAGGAGGTCTGGAGGAGGCAGGTGAGGAACAGAGAGGCAACAGCAAAGTAGGGGAAGAGGAGATTGCCCCCGTGGCAGAAAGATCCTGCTTTATGTGAGGTTTAGGCAACCACCTGGAGACATTCCTTGTATGGGACTGGAGGGTACTGTCTCCTGTACTGTTGCTCATGCACACTGCTGGACTTGATGGTTGATAACAGAGAGCACAGATGGGAAGGGCTCATGAACCTTGTGAAATACTGGAGAAGCACCTTCATGGGACAGCATGGGCCCGGGATACTCAGCTGTGTTAACTCAGCATGAAGAAGTTGGCAAGCATAAGGCCTTTTCCGGAGAAAATAGCTGGTATTGAGGCACTTTCATCACTTAAAGCCAGATTCAGAAGTATTTACGTATCCCTGGACAGAGATATGAAACCTGACTAGAGGGGAAGGTTGGAAGATATTCAGTGTAGCACAGCTGTGGTAGGCAGTATTTGTACACTCCCCAGATGAAAACTAATGTTCTAACTTTGCTCTTATCATAGAATCATATATTAGTTTGTGTTGGAAGGGATCTTTGAGATCATCTAGCTTCAATCTCCTGCTATGGGCAGGGACATCTTCTACCAAACCAGATTGCTCAAAGCCCCATCCAACCTGGCCTTGAACACTTCCAGGGATGGGGCATCCACAGCTTCTGTGGTCAACCTGTGTCTCACCACCCTCACAGTAAATAATTTCTTCCTAATATCTGATTTAAATCTACTTTCTTTCAGCTTTTCACATCAGTTAACTCTGTTCAAGCCCAAAGACACCATATGGGCAGTCTCAGCACCATAGCTGAGGCAGGAACAGTGGGGAGATTGTGGGGAACTATGAGGAGAGGTGGGGGAAGACTAGGACAGTGGGTAGGGGATACAGTCAGTCATTTCACTGCAACATCACTGCATACACTTACAGGCAGTCTTTCACCAGCTGTGCAAAGAGCAACCTTGCTTACAGTTGAGCACTGACTGCTTTGATGGAAAACAGTTCTTAATGGCATGAATTGGGTAACTGCAATTTTCCTCAAAACTGTCAGTGTGAGACTTACTCATCAGGGAAATGGGTCTTAAGGAGAGTGGCAGAGTTTTCTCACACAGGATGTTGAACACCACAGGATGCTACACAGATTATGACTGAAGTGTCTGTAGGTGACAACCCAACCAGCCTGTGTTGTGCTTGCCAGTGGCAATCCAAAGGGCTGCTCACACAGCTTCTTTTCCCCTCTTATTTCCCGATGTTATGCTGCATTAAAAAAGAAAACCAAACAAAAATAGGTGAAATGGGGAACAAAATTACTTTCCCCATGTGTTTGCTGGAAAATCACAGGGAGGCAATGGAGAGGGAGCAGCAGGCAGTGTGATGCATCCTCCCTGTGCAGGAAAAGGGAGACCCACAAAATCAGAACAGTGACTTAAAAACAGTACATGTTCTTGGCTTACTTAAAAATGCAGGGCAGCTGCTGCCTGCTCTCCTGTTCTTCAGCCCTGAATAGTGAGCTTGCTTTCAGTTCTTAAGTTCTCTGTGTCACCACATCTGAAAATTCACATTTCTTCCTTCAGAGGTGAAGGAATATTGTTTGTTTAGGCTTGCTTTTTTTCTCCCTACCAACAAAGTGAGGCATTATGCAATATACTGGACATCATGATATGGGGTAGTTTTTGGCATAGTGTCTCCATTAATGTACAGCCACAGCTTGAAAAAAAATTGAGAAATATTATGTATACCTCATAATCTGAAAGACCTATCCCATTTATCATTTCCATGGGCCAAATCCTGAAGATATTTATTAGCTATAAGATCCCTGTTTATTTTTCAGTGCAGATAAAAGACCTTGTCTCGGAGCAGGACCTTCTGCTGGATGCTGTACAAGCCTTCCTTTTAATTTAGGGGAAAGAACATTTACACTGTATTCTCCAGGCAAACATTGACTTGCTCTGCTCATGCTCAGAGCAGGCTCAAAGCAATGGGGTTGTGTCAGCACAATGTGGTATCTATGCTAATCTCCATTTCAAGTAATTAATAGAGCTGCATAACTTCTGCTCAAGACAGGCCATAGCAGAGAAAGCTTGTGTTTGTTCAGAGAGAGGTTAAACCGCTTCAGAAAATGGACAGAGCTGGCTCAGACATAAGCAAGCTCTACAAGTGGCTTGCAGAAGCTGTTAGATTAAGTGGGTGAAGGATGCAGGATTTTGTGCTGCAATTTAATATTTTTTTTACACATTTAAGAGGCTGAAGACCTTCTGAGGCCATTAAGGTCTCCGGTGAAACCCATAGAAATCAATGGAAGTTTTGTTTAGCTTTTCTGTAAGAACTATTTGATGATGAAGGCAAGGCCAGAGTAGTATCTGGTGTTGCTAATTCTTCTGGTTAGCTCTTTGGAGTTCCACCACAACCCAAAACACAGGGTTTCTACAGAAAAACAACCCCACTTCCTCATGCCCCATATTCCCCTTCCTTCTTTTCTCTGAAGCTGACTGAACTCTGAAGAGGAACTTGCCTGGAGAACAGGCATTTGGAGGCTGACACTGTGACCACCTTTTAGGTCCAATCAGAAGACATAGTTTCCAATTTTCTGCCTTGTGCAGCACAGAAAGAAAATTAAACTCTCATGTTTGTGTTTTTGAGGCAAAGAGGTTCCGTGGTGTGCCTGGCATCCAAGGGCAGGGGCTTTCCTCTAATTCTCATTATTTGTGACAAGCTCTGGTTGCATGTAAATAACTCCTGCACACCATAATGCTATTATCCAGTAGTGTCTTTATCTTGCCTTTCAATATCATTGCCAAGTTTATTTACATGACCCCTTGCTCTTCAGATAACACCCTTCCAGACATACTATTTTCTTGCTCTATAATTATCAAGCCATTGTAGAGCTGAATTGGCAGACACTATATTGTAATTCTGGCACTTTTAGCCTAATTGGGGATAACCACATCAAGAGAAGATGGTCAGTGACAAATGAGCACTTTTTTCCCTGAAAGATAATATATAGCTGCTGCTTCAATCACCTTTTTGACAGTTCAACATTTCTATATCTTTTTGAATATGTATTTCTACAAGGAGAAAGCTATTACCAATGCACCACACAAGCATGTTCTGTCCATAAATCCTTTTTTTTTATTATTATGGGAGAGCTTTACAGCTCAAGACAGTGTGGGCAACTTTCTGCATTAACTTCAGTAGGCACATCCAGCAAGACCTGCAGCCTCTCCACCTGGTGAAGCAGGACCAAGCACTGCTGCTCAGTCTGTGGGCCACTAAAGGGGTCATGAAAGAGCTTAATGGACATACCAGAGAAACAAGAGGCTTATTCTGGGCTCAGGAGAAACATATGATAGCAGCAATGTAAAAATCTGGGGCTTCTGTCCCTGGGATTAAAGGGAATTTTTTTTTACACTTTGAAAAATATTTCATCTCATTCATGACATATGGTACTTGGAATTCATACAAGTCTTGTGAGATATTAAATATGCAATGTCTTGCAGTGACCAATGTGTACTGCTGAATGGAGGGTAACAGGGCCCATATCCCCTGCTAGATCTGTCCAGGCACACGTGTGGTGTCCCAGGGGAGAGGCTGTCACCATGCAGCTTGCCCACACCATGCCGCCCCACTGGACACCTGGACTTCCTTCTCTGTATTTTTCTTATTAATTCCCTTAGCCAAAGAGAAAAGCTTTGGTGAGAAGCAGCTGATTTTGTAGTCCCTTTGTGGGGGTTAATGTGAGCACAGTGCTCAGTGCTGGGAGATGCCAATGAAAATATTCACCCTGACCAAGCCTGCCTCCAAGCCACCACAAATCCCCATAGTGCAGTCAGAAGAGACTTCAGATCATCCAGAAATTTCTCACCACACCACAAGGGCCACTGGGATGTGAGGGACCTCCTGCTCCTCAAAGTCTCCTTTCTCACCTCAGGCCAGCTTCAAACCCCCTTTGGTCTGTGGGAACCCAAAGTGATCTTGATGAGCCACTCTCATTTCACTCTTGTGCTGGTATCTAGGGCAGCACAAGAATAAAAACACTCAGATCTTTCATAGGCTTTTAATCTAAATGTTTCAAACTACACATTTGTACCTCTCTTAAATACGTTGCTTATTCCACCTCCAAATGTCTGCATAATCCATCCATCCCATACACCCTATACCAAAGAGTTTGCCTTGTCATCTCCTTGTAAATAAAGGGTGTCAAATACATGGCCAGCTCACTGGACACAGCTAGGGAAACAGATGAAGACTCCCAGTGGAGTAACTAAAGAAATCATCCCAACTAGCCAGTCAGCCCTAGCCACACACCTAATCAGCCTGGCTGGAAGCAGGAGGCTGTGATACACATGCCCTGGAAGGGGAAGGACATGCAGGACATGTAGTCATACATGGAGAATTCATGTTTTTGGCACCTGTGTTCCCAAGGATCCAACAGCAGAACTCAGTCTGAGAAAAGTGGCCCTGAATGCTGTTAAAAGGCCTGTGATGGACTCTCCTGGTAACTGCCTCAGGAAAGACAAATGCAAGAGTTCAGCTGGGATTGTGTACACTGTGTCCCCAGCTGATAAAATTGCTGTCATGCTCTGGGCAGTAACCCTCCAGCTGCAGACACGAGCAAGGAGCCTTGCCCACACAAATGAGAAGAAAGTTATGCATGAAACTACTTTTTTTTGCAAGTATTTGTATATTATTGTTCAAAAAGTACCGTATCACATTTTATCCCACCACATGCCTGATACAAACTCTGAGCAAAAAGGATCTGATAACTCAGAGACTGCAAATTTTCCTTTTCCTCTTTTTCATGAAGTTTCTTTTTGCCTTACTTAGTTTTGTGCTGCATGTTAACAAAAAAAAAAATCTCCAAACCAAAATAATCTGTTGTGACAATAATCTACCTCAATAACAAGTCTGGAATTTGATTAAAATATCTTATTTCAGTCTTTCTATGTAGAAGCTAGAAACCCTTGACCTTTTAATGAACTAAAAGGCTTTTTTAAGGAGCCTGGCAGCTTGGCAGAGGAAAGGATGAAGATTATGATGCTTGGGAAGTGCATTGGCATCATGGTACTTGCTGCTTCTTCAGTTCTTTAAGGGAAGACAAGAAAAGGAACTTGACCAACATTGATAGACAACACTCATTTTTGCTGCGTCCCCTGGTGGCAATGAAGGAATTGTTTCTTGCCCGGTTTTTTAATATTATTTACTTGGTCCTAGGATTTTGATGGGCTTTCCTATTTTTCTTCTTCATTTCCATAGGGAAGAGTATTTCTGTTCGTTTCCATTTTATTTCCATTTGCCTCACAAAAGGAACTCTTGACAGAAGAAACAACAAAACTGTTCATCTTAATGTGTTTCAGGCATGGTTCCACATTTATAGATGAGACTTAGCTGTGCTTCTGTTATGTGCTTTAATTAAGTCAAAGTGCAAAGTCCCACTATACCCAATAGAAACCTTTGGCTTGGAAGTGTGACTGGAACCATCGAGGGAAACAAGGAATTCAGTGGAACGAGGTAGTCAGTGCACTAATTAATGTCCAACAGCTGCATCAGAAGTTTGAAAATGTTAATTTTGAGCCTGAGTCTGAAAAAACATGAGATGCTCTTTCCTTAGTGCTCAGCCACATATACCTGTCCCTCGCTGTGTTCACAGCAGGACTCGAGGGGATGAGGTCAGTTGGATGAGGGAGGTGACCTGTCTGACAACTCAGCCTAAGGGAAAGGACAGGAAAATCCAACACAAGTACTATGTCTCCGGGATCATGAGGAGGGGACAGATGGCTGTAAAACGACACCCATGTATATGGAAAATAACATTTAAACCATCTGATCTATGATTATTTAATGCTGTGCATTAGCAGAATATCCTGCTAGCACAGAATAAATTCACTCCAGAGTTCTCCTGTCTCGGCTCACCAGAAAATTTGTATTTTTAAGTTCTCAAACTCAAACACAAACATGTTTCTTTGAAGAGTGAAGTCTTCTTGGAATTCATAGGTCTTATTGTATTCTGGGTTTTAATATTTATTTTCACTTTCTGAAGAACCAGAAGAAAATGTTTCATTTATCAAATGATTTGGTGCATTGCAGCCAGAGAAAGTAGCTTCTACAGGGGTGTCTGTTTGCTGCTGTTAGGAGGAGAAGGACAGCAGGTCTCAAAACCCAGGGAGTTTTGTCTGTTTATACCAGGGGTCACAGTTAGGTCAGTGTACCTTGTTTGCCAAAACAGCCTACAATGAGATTTCCAAGCTGACATTACTAAACCTCTGTAACAGAAAGAAAATCTGTATGACTTGTGAACTGAAATGAGGCTTTTGGTAACTGCAGAACTAGAATGCATCCCATTCATCAGTGACATTCAGATGGGCCACAGCATAAAACACATCAGCATCACTGGTCAGACATTTGTCAGAGAAAGGCAAGCAAACCTCATAGGAGGAGACATTTTTCAATCAGTGGGGCTCTTAATGCTCCCTGTGGAAGCTGCTCCATTACAAACAGCTCTGTTTCCTCTACTGAAGGAATGGTGGAAACATCTCATTTCTATTTAGCTGATCAGACATCCATTTCTTTGCAAAGTGGAGTGTGGGATAAACCATTCAGAATGGGGTCTTTAAGAAGTTACACATTTTCTTAGACATTTTTTTAATTTTAGACTTCTGAGTCTTATTACTGTCCAGTTAGAGCTTGCTAGCACCTTGGGAGTGCCAGTTTCCTTAGTGTTTGAAGTGACAACTACATGAGCTGTGACATTTTAAAAGCATGATGTCTGCTAGGCATGTCTCAAAAGTTGTATGTGTTTGTTAAGTCCATAAATCTGCATGTTCACTTGTTATGTTAGAGTTTTAAATTCAGATTCCAACTTTTGCTTCTTTTTGCCAAAAAAATATGCATACGCCAGTGTTTAATATTTCACTGTAAATTTATTAGAACTGGAAGAACTCATGTAGTGTAACACTCTCAGACAGAGGGAGTGTCTATACTGCAGCCTGGAGGTGTGACTGTGACTTGAGCAGACGTAGCTTTCAGCTGGTTTACTGGGTCCTGATAACATGGCATGGCATCAGAAGGCTGAATAACTCATGGAGATCTGTGCACCTCTCCATCATCTCCAAGCACTCTGGCTGCTAGTTTCAAGCTAGGTTGGAGAGATTTCATGAGCTGCAATCACCTTAGGTTTCTGACATGGATAGACAATTGCACAAGGAGACTACATTAGAAAAAGAGACCTTCCAAAGTATATGAAAAGGTAGTTCTCACAATACCCAATGACTGTCAGATTAATGAGCCCGGACTTTCAAAAAAAAGGTCAGAAACCACTTGGTTCTGACCTGCTTTTCCTCAGACCAAGGCTCTTCAACGATAAGGATGAGTTCCTCTTGCAGGATAATAAATGGTTGAAATAAAAGGTATTAAAAAATCCATGGGAATGTGAACAGAAGTTCCCACAAGGGCTGTGAGAACCAAAACAGATGCAACCTCCTGGCCAAGAAGTTCCCAAGCCACAGACTCATAATGTGG
>NW_008671905.1:25414-55377 GCF_000695815.1 Acanthisitta chloris | reverse complement strand
CTTTCCCTAAGCATCTACAAGCCACTATCTGTGAGACATGGCTGTGGGCAAGATGTATTTCTGGTCTGATTCAATACAGCTATAGTTTCATTCTTGTGAAAAATCTAGAACCATTTTTTATTTCCTCAGTGGAGAGAAAATACCCACAAGGAGTTGTCTCAAGGAATTGTTCCTGAAGATGTATTCCTTAAGCAGGCTCAAAAACTATTTAGGATATAGAACTGGATCTCATTGTGGTTTGTCATCTGAAAGTATCAGCTCTGGGTTTCACAGTGGTCTAAAGAGCAAACATGATCTTGGCATCAGGAGAACACAACCACAGTGCTTGTTGCCTCACTTTGTGAGTGGATGGTGCTCCTCTGTGGTGAATACCAGACGCTGCTCTGGTTGAGCAGTCTCCAGCAGGATGCATCAGAATTCAAAAGGGAAAGGCAACAACCATATTGGAGAAAAGTCCATGGAGGGTAGTAAAAGACAGAGATGTATTGAACATTCATATACAGAAGCAGTCAGTGGAAAAGGTAGTTCGACTAAAAACAAATTACTTAAGGGTATTGGGGTGGCAAGAATGAAGAGATACTGTAGAACTGTGTGTAAAATCATAAATGCTACAGAGAAAGTAGACAGGAAAAACAGATCTCTGGCAAGGTCAAGGAGAAAAGGAAGTCAAAGCTGCTGCTTTGGGGAGAGAGTGCAAAACAATAAATATTTGCAAGCCATGCTCCTCTACTCAGCCCTAGTGAGGTGCAGCTGGAGTACTGTGTCCAGTTCTGGGCTCCTCAGTATAAGAGGGACATGGAGCTCCTGGAGCAGGTCCAGCAGAGGACTAAGAAGATGATTAAGGGACTGGAGCATCTCTCTTAAGAGGAAGGGTTGAGAGAGCTGGGCCTGTTCAGTTTCGAGAAGAGATGATTGAGAGGGACCTCATTAATGTATATAAGTAGCAGAAGGGAGGGTTTCAATAAGATGAAGCCAGGCTCTTCTCAGTGGTGCTGAGCTGAAGGACAGGAGGCAATGGGCAGAAAGTGATGCCTGGAAACTTCCACCTGAATATGAGGAAGAACTTCCTTACTGTGCAGGTGAGTGTGCCCTGGAAGAGGTTGCCCAGAGAGGTTGTGGGGTCTCTCTCACTGGAGATATTCAGGAACCATCTGGACACAATCCTGTGCAATGTGCTCTGGGATAACCCTGATTGAGCAGGGAGGTTGGGCCAGATGACCCAGTGTGGTCCTTTCCAACCTTAGACATCTGGTGATTCTGTCTCTCTTGCTGAGCCCATGTCAGTAGAGTTGCTTCAGCTCTTCTTTGAAAGAGGACAGTAAAGAAGTACCACAGGCTCTGAGACATCTCAGGATCTGCTGAGTGATAAGTTGGAAGGAAGCAGGAAGCAGAAGGTACAAGACATGCCCCTGGGGCTATAACAACTTGTGGGAATGACTGTTCACTCTTATCCATCTCATGTGACTGGGCCAAGCAAGCTCAGAACAACCAAAAGGAAGCGCCTTCTCACTGGTTTCCTCCACATATATACTTTCATTTCTAGTGAACAACTTGCCACTGAAATGAAGTGACAATGAACCATTCAAATAAAGGCAATCTACAAGAGTGACAGATCTGGGATCACATAAGTTATACTGTTTTACTGGTTGAACAAGCAGTTATTTTCTGGAGCACAGTAGAAACCAGGGTGAGTGCTGCTCTATGAGCTCTAGAACACATCTACAATAGTGTATATTTAATAGGAAACAGACTTGACAGAGTGGATCAGACCAATGCTCTACTGTCTTCATCAGTAGCTATTCCCAGAGGCTTCACAGGAAGGTGCAAGGCATCCTGTAACAGCCCACTAGGAAATCATTTATTCATAAGAAAACCATCTTCTTAACTCATTTTGGTTAATGATGTCCTCCCTACTTTGAAGGCTGATACTTTTTCCACTTTGGACCTTTTATTATTCATATAAATTCCTAACCCTGCAGAGTGGTTGGCCTCAGTAATACTTCCTGGCAGAAAGTTCCACAGGTTAATTATGTGTTAATTATTTCCCATGTTCCCTTTAAAAAACCTGCATCCAAGTCAAAGAAAATCCTTACCTCTCTTTGGTTTCAGTAGGCTCAGGGGCTCTCAGGCCTTGGCAGTTGGGGGTGGCATTGACAAGGTGGTAAGGAATCCAGCTATGTGTGTAGTTTACATTAAATGGAGCATACTCCAGCTGCCCTCATTTCTGATAGAGATCTGAGCGCTGCAGAGATTTAAGGTTCCCCACAGTGATCCATCACAACTCTAGACGCAAACAGAGCTGCATTCTGGGATGTGCAGCTCCCCATGGAGCATTTTTCCACGCCAACAAAGAAGGCATTGTGTGTGTGTTTGTGTGTGTGTGTAGCAGATGGGGAAGGCAGTGAGCGGGGAGTGAGCCACAGCACACAGACTGATGCTCCGAGAGGTATTAAGTAAACATTTATCCCACCCCCGAAGCAAACTGCAAAACACTTGCTTGTGTGGCTGACATGAACACGCTGAGCTGGTGCTTTGATCTGTGCCTCTGCGTGGGCTCAGTTTCACACCACACCTACTCTGACCCACTGTCAACCACTCCCGAGGGTAACAGCCCAGCTCTCCCTCACCCACCCCATCCATTTCCGACGTGTCCTTTGTGCTGGGACCACGCAGACTTATACAGACACATCAGCTCTTTGAGTAACCTGAGCACCAGGTCAGGAGTTGGTCCTGGTGATGCTGCCATGGGTGGTGTGTTGGGAGGTGTGGGTTGGGAGCACAGGGCTGGGGGTGTCCCAGCAGCAGTTCACAACCAGGATCAGGGGAGGCTGGTGTCAGTCTGTGCCTCCAGCAGCTCTGTCTCCTCCCTCCTGTTGATGTGGGTGCTCCTGAAGTTATGCAGTAGGTCAGATGAGCAACCTGATCCAGCTTAAAACTAACGTGACTTTAAACCAGAAAAATACCCAAAGACAGGCTGTGATGGGGATAGTTCCCTTGCCCAGCTCAGTGTGCAGGCTGCAAACACTGCTGCCAGAGCAGCAGGGGCAGGAATACAGTGCTGGGAGGGCACAAAAGCAAGGTTGGATGTCAATCTACACAGTGGTTAGATTACAGTGACTGAAAAATAATTTTTTTCACCTTTTAGCCCTTACATTTGGGAATTTCTAAGCATGTTTCCTACACAGCCTTGGGTCTGCACATTGTGCACAGATGCCAGTCTGTCGGTGAGGCTGAGCTCTCCCAGCACAGGCTGCATTGATCCCATGTGTCCTCCCCAGCACAGGGGCAGGATGTGAAGGGGAACGTGAAATCCAGCAGGAGTCCAGATAAGGGGAACCTTGCAAAGAAAATGAAAACAAGCAGCAGCAGCAGATTTGCTTTCCAGGGTACACAAGCCTTATCACAAGAGCTCTGAAACATCATGGCTTTGCTGGGTCACTCCCTCTGGGGACAGTAGCTGCTAGGACATGATGGGAGGTGACACTTGATGGACTGGAGCCTCTCACTCAGTTCTTAGAGAACAGACCAACACAGTGGCCCTACTAGACAGGATGGACATTTTTTTGCAAACCAGAACACCAAAGCTATTATAGCTGTGCTTAATGTTACCAGACTTTCAGTCTTATCTTAATGGATAGAAAGGCCCTATTTTTAGAATCAGTCAAGAATCTAAGACGATCAGCTCAAACAACAGTTTCCTCTAGCATTCAGATTGCTCTGACTTTGAGGAAAGAGAATAAACCCAGAGACCACAGTTTCAAAATAGAAACACATGAACAGAGACATTTTAGGATATAATTTTCACAGGTCACAGAGCTCTTGATGGATGTGGCTGAATGTGTGCTAGCATCAGAACTTCTGGCTCCTGACCCAGTAGCTATTTCCTTCTGTATTTCCAGATGCAGAATATTTTTTTTCCATAGCCTTAGTGATACATTAAGGAGGGCAGCACAGGGACAAGGACTGTTGGCTATGCACCTACTGGAGCTTTCCTAGGGAGAGAAGTAAAATGTACCAGTTCCAGCCTCAAAGACAAAACCTGAAAACCTGGCCTTCATTCTTTCCCTCTGTAAATGCTGGGTTTTTCTAGCAAGCTGAAAATTATGACACCTAAATGCTTGGGGAGAACAGTTATTAAGAACAGTATAAGCACTTCTGCTACACCTTGGCATTAGCAGTGCCTGCACTGTTTTCTTTAGAAGCTTCTGAGTGGCAGGAAAGTGGATATGAAAAAGAAGAAATAGTTAGAAATGGTAAAATATTCAAGCAGACTGTAATAATGTTAAATACCATTTTAAAGCCCCTAAACTACTTTAAAAACAACACACAAAAAAAGGACTGATTTACAACCTGCTTCACAGCTGAAGGGTGGAGCCCAGTAGGAGTATTTGCTTTTGGATATGCTAGTAAAATAACAAACCTGTATTAATCCAGTCTTGAATATAACTGCCAACATTTTGAGTGTATCCGTCTGTTAACAGTATAGCAAAACAGTCAAAATAGACTTTGCTTTAAAAAGGAATAAAAAGATGAAGGCAGCACTAAGACAGAAGTCAGTTTTTCATCATGATGCTTTTTTTGCAGCAGTGCTTCACTTCAGAAGCTCTTCAGCTGGTGGTTTTCTTTGCTTTGCTGTCAAATAGCTTGACATGCACTATATGTGTGTGTACATGTACTAAAGATTGTGCTAAATGTACTAAAGATTAGATTAGCAAACTTTTTTACTTGGGGAAGAAGAATGAGGTATAGATATATGTTCCAATGCATATAAAATTTCATATTTTGATCTTGGTTGATGGGCACCCTGCTAGAAGTCACCACTTATGTACCCTTTTTGGACCAGCTTACCCCAATGTCATTAGTTAATGGGCATTAAGCAGCAAAGCTTAATGACCATTAAAATACCTTCAAAGCCATTGAGCTGAATAAGCATGTTTGAACTGAAATATTACACGGTGGGGCACAATCATGATTGGCCAGCAAAAGAGGGAAGACTTACCTAATACCAGCAGCTCCTGTGTTACGCTGCCCTGCAGGAAGACACAAACTGCCAGAGCAATGTGGCTGTGAGAGACAGAATGGCTCAGCCACCTCTCTCTGCAAAGCTCAGCTGATTAGCTCGTGGTGCTAACAGGCTTGCTCAAAATTGCTAACAGATTGATGATTATTCACACTACACAGACTATTACAGGGACTGAGCTGAGATGTCTCTTATGGAAACCATTACAGAGCAAACCACTGGGCCCTATCTTCTTTGTGTAAATAGCAGAGCTCCACTGAGTCAGCAGAGGTTCTCCTTTTAACATGAGAAAAGAATGTAACCCCCTTGCTTCAAACCCTCCAAACTTGCCAAAACTATCACCTTCGAGGGCTGAGTGATCAAGGTTTGCTCTTTGCATCCAAAACGATTCTTTCGGCAAGTCCTTCAACATAGGTAAAGTAAAATAAATTGAAATGTTCCAACTCACACTTAAAAGAAAATTAAATAATAAAAAAAGACAGACTTACAGCAATAGAAAGGATTGTTCTTGATTCTTGGTGCCAAACTCTTCCTCAGCAAGAACTTTTAACTTTTGTCTATTTGCCATGGAGTTGCAGACAGCATGGTGAAGGCTCAGGCCTGCCCCAACACCAGCACCTGGCAGCTCATACAGGACACACAATCAGAGTAAAACACTTTTCTGTGATGTGTTGGACTCTTGAAGAGCCACATTACTTCTTGCTCACACCATCACTAGCAATTTGTGACTAAATAATACCCCCCAAAGATGTCAGTAACAGCTTTTCACTCCGTTACTCTACAAAGCATGAGTGAAAAAACCTTCCCTCCACAATGTAACTTCAAACAAATAAAGCAGAAATCTAAGGGCATAAGCACATGCAACTATAAAAAACCCCACATTTTTTATAACAAACAGCTGACCTGCACACCTACTCCAAAAAGCGTTTGTTGGACATCCCTCATTGTCCACGGCAGAATAGGAACATCCATGTTAAGGATGACACTGACACCCCAGTTAGCTAGCCCAGTGAGCTCCAAAATGGCAGCACTCATTTTAATGAGAAAAGTTTATAATTATGTGATAATTATCTGTGACTTGAGCTTCTGGACACTGTCCTTATGTAAAGCAAAAAATGTGCTGGTGAGCTTCTGACTAGACTGAAGGCAATGGGATGGCTGGATCAATGAGCTGGGGCCAATTGTATGAGGTTCAACAAGGCCAAGTGCCAGGTCCTGCATTTGGTCACAACAACCCCATGCAGCACTACAGGCTTGGGGCAGAGTGGCTGGAAAGCTGCCCAGTGGAAAAGGACCTAGAGGTGCTGGTCAACAGCAGCTGAACATGAGCCAGCAGTGTGCCCAGGTGGCCAAGAAGGCCAATGGCATCCCGGCCTGTATCAGCAATAGTGTGGCCAGCAGGGCTAGAGCAGTGGTCATCGCCCTGTACTCAGCACTGGTGTGGCCACAGCTCAAGTACTGTCCCCAGTTCTGGGCCCTTCACTACAAGAAAGACATCGAGGTGCTGTAGTGTGTCCAGCCTAGGGCAACTAAACTGGTGAATGGTCTAGAGAATAAGTCATAGGAGGAGCAGCTGAGGGAGCTGGGGGTGTTTAGCCTGGAGCAAAGGAGACTCAGGGTGACCTTATTGCTCTCTACGGCTACCTGAAAGGGGGTTGTAACAAGATGGGGATTGGCCTCTTCTCTCAGGCAACTAGTGGCAGGACAAGAGGGCATAGCATCAATCTGCACCAGGGGAGGTTCAGGCTGGACATCAGGGAGAATTTTTTCATGGAAAGAGTTGTTAAGCATTGGAGCAAACTGTTCCAGGAGGTGGCAGAATCACCATCCCTGGAGGTATTCAGAAGATGGCTGTACATGGTACTATGGTCCCGTTGACAAGGTGGTGATCAGTCAAAGGTTGGACTTTATGATCTTGGAGGTATTTTCCAACCTAAATGATTCTGTGACTTTCACCAGCAGCATCAAAGGATAAGGATTTCAATCTGTACTCCAGCTCAGTCTACAAACCAGCTGGGCAAATTACTTAACCAACCATTTAACAATTTATTGCTTTTGGGAGAGTTACTGATTTCCCTATGTGCTGGTTTGGGCTGAAGTGGAGTTTATTTTCTTCACAGTGGCTAGTATGGGGCTATGATTTGGATTTGTGCTGAACACAGGGTTGATAATGCAGACGATTTTGTTATTGCTGAGCAGAGCTCACACAGACCCAAGGCCTTTTGTGCTTTTGGTACTGCCACACTGGCAAGGAAGTTGGGGGTGCATGGGAGACTGGGAGCAGACACAGCTGGGACAGGTGACCCAAACTGACCAAAGGGATATTCCATACCATATGACATCATGCTCAGTGTATAACGTGGGGGGAAGAAGGAAGAAGGGGGGACATCTGGAGTGATGGTGTTTGTCTGCCCAAGGAACTGTTACACGTGCTGGGGCCCTGCTCTCCTGGAGATGTCTGAACACCTCCTGTCTGTGGGAAGCAGTAAATTAATTCCTTGTTTTGCTTTGCTTGTGTGTGCAGCTTTTGCTTTCTCTATTAAACTGTCTTTATCATAACCCATGAGTTTTTCTAGCTTTTACCCTTCTGATTCTCTCCCCCATCCCGTTGATGGAGGAGTGTGTGAGCAGCTGTGTGGTTCTTGGTTGCTAGCTGGGGTTAAACCACAACACCCTCTGTCTTTGTTTTCTCCTCTGATAGGGTTAACACAGTGCTTTATAAACTGAAGCTAGCAAGTTTTGAAAGCACTTCAAGATCTTGAGAAAACAGCATGCTACAGGTGCACAGTGTATTCTTAACACTTCAGGCCAGTGGTCCGTGGCCTAGGAGCTGCAAAGCCATAGCTTACAGAGTTGGGTTGCAAGTTCATTGGAAGTCCAAATGGAAAATTAGTGTTCACAAGTAGAAACATGAACACAGAAGTGGTACTGGGAGTGAGGTCACGAATCTGGTGGAGAAACCAGGAGGCAGGTCCATCAGTTTTGCTAGTTCCAGAACAGCTCAAAATAGCAGGCTTTGTGCTGATAAATATGTTTCCACTCAAGGCTACAATGCAAAGTCTCACAGACCTGCTTTTCTGTTGAGCTCTCCCTCAAGAACAACAACAGAAAATTCTGCCTACGCCAGTGATCTACTCAATTAGATTTTACTTCAATATATGTTAAGAGATTGGAACAAGATTTTAAACAAATGTTCACCCCCCCAAAAAAGCCTTAACAGACTCGAACCTGTATTTGTCATGGGTATACATAATCTGAAGAATAATAATAAAAAGTCTCTGGGACATACTGTGAATATCAGTTTGGCTATAAGCTTTACTGCATGGAAAACTTTCTGGCAGGTGGTTGTAATCTTTCTAGAAAGGATCAGGGCTGGATCAGCAGCACCTTGGGGAGTTAGGTGCCCATCTCTTATTGGATTTACACTGTGATAATCTAAGCTGAAACCCATTGCTTCTTGGGTTACTTCATTAAAAAGCTGACATTTTGTTTCATGAGGCCATGTCTAATCTAAGCACTTGGCTTGCAGTTGGTTCATTTTCTGGCTTTATCAATGGTAAATGACCATTGTCTTCAGGTTTTACAACGCTGACTAGTTCTACCTGGGCATTGGACTCTCTCTTCATCCTGAAAGCATTTTTTTAATTTTTCAGGATCATCATGTTCTGGAAAATGTTTTTCATAGGACAATAACAACAATGAAATAAATCCCACCCCCAAAGGGTTTTCATTTGTCAAATATAATTTATGCCCACAAAAGATTCATTCCTTAAAATAAATACTGAAACCTCAGAGAAAACCCTTGTGCAGGGCTTGCAGAGCAAAAAAGTGCAGCCGTTTGCTGCAGCCCGAGCCCCACCGGTACCCTCAGCGAGCAGAGCAGCAGAGCAGGGTTTTTACTGGCCTCTGTTGTGTCTGTTGAACTGTTGCTCCGTCTTTAGTGAAATCTCAAGCAACAGAAATCCTCTATTAAAACCACCTGCGCGGCTTTGTCAGCTGAGCTCCGTGCTGTCAAACGACTTAGCTTCTTAAGCCAATACAAGTCATTAAGGAGAAGGTGAATTAGAGATTTAGACGTTGCCGATAGTAACTATCTCTGATCAATTGATATCTTCCTCTGATAAAGCAGAGCTGCCCGGCCGACCCCCTCCCCCGCCCCGGCCGCGCAGACCCCGACCACTGGATCTAATTAGGGTGAGGAACACCAGGCCCTCGTCAGCGCTGAAAGGCCATCAGTAGGCCTATCCATTAATAACTCTCCTGTGCGCTGTACATTGTAATTGTCAGACTGCAATTTACAGTAATCCTCCAATGCAAAAACTTAAATAGCTGCAGCTGATTTGAAATTCATACAACCAGTTGAAAGAGAGAAAAACAAGATGCACGGGTTAAAAGGCCAAATTGTGCAAGTGTGTGCGCTGAGTGACAGACATTTTAGTACTAGCCTGGGACCATATTTTAAAAGGTCACTGAAAACTTTTGGCTTGGGCCCTCTGACAAACAATGAACTTTCCATATATTTATTTGCCATCTCTTTGTTTTTACAGCAAGCAGAATAAATGAGTTAAATGACGTTGTGCGGGTCTGCACATTGTCAGCACAGGTTATAAGTCATTATTAAACTCCATCAAATCAGACCAAACCCGGTCTAGGCAATGAGACTAAAAGTTATTTGCATTCCTTCTGTCATAAAAAATCATATCCCCTTACCCAAGACTTTCGTTTCTTTATTAAATGCAGCCACAAGAGTATTTCAGGTCTGGCAATGTGAGCTCAGGAAAACCTACTCTGTATAACTCAGTGTAACAGCTTAGAACCGATTCCACTAAAATGTCCCAGTTGAGTGTATCTGGGCACTCAATCAAGACACACATATTACTTTTAAATAAGATTAGCCTTTATATTTTGCTGCTTAAGTTAAAACTTTTCATGTCATTCTCTCATTTTATGTAAACTCCAGCATAATTCTGTTTTAGAGAAGACTTCAAACAAATTAAAATCCTCAACTTGAACGTGTCTAGCAAAACTCGCCTAATGGCATAGCAAGCTGTTTGGTGACACTAAAACACTTTTAAATAAGATGAATTTTCCCTGCGTTGCCCTGGCTTTGTAATTACTGCTGCTGAACAGCACACGCCTTTGGTTACAATGGCAAAAGCAGCGGCTTGTGCTCTGAAACTTATTTGACAAATAACTTACAAGTGACCTGCAACATCTGGTTAAAAAATCGTCCCTTCGTATCTGCCTCGAGTCGAGTTCAGCATTAATTATGAAATGCAAACATATCATCTGGGGCCAAGGGCAGCTTTTACACATCCACAAGGCACGGTGCAGGGAGGGGGGTGAGCTGCAGGCGCCTTCCTCACGCCAGTCAAGGGGAAAGAAAATGTTTAGGTAAGACTCCATCCAAACTACCAACTTGTAGCATGGCATTGGTGAGATCCAGCAACACTCAGTGCTGGGTCTGATCTCAGTGGTGCTGAGCTCCTGGGCACTCAGCAAGGCATGATCCATGGCGGGGTGGGGCTGGGAGAGGCGATGACCAGGTCTTTCAGCCACCCTGGGCATCAGCTGGAGCAGTAGGGACACAGCACACGTGAAACCTGGCCCTGAGCTTCGCTGGAAGGTGTTTTTCAAGTCCCAGTTTTTCACACGGAACGTGAAGCATAAGACAGTTTAATAATATTCCTTACTAGACTCCAATATGCCACAATTAGCTGCAGAAATGTTAGCACTTGATGCCTGAGCTTGGTTGCTGATTAAATTCACGTATAAGAAGGTAAATGAAAAAAGCAGCAGAGAGAAAAGAGACTGGAAGGTGCAATAGTTATAGAGACGTGTAAGTCACATCAACCCCCTAGAGCTGCAAACACCTATTTGACAAGCAAAGGACTCCACAGTCCAAAGAACACCAGCAATAGGCTTTCATAAAATTGGTGGCAGCTCAGTTTACACTCACAAAAACCTATAATTATAGAAAAGATGTTCTTCAGTCTCTATACTTAAAGCTTTTCTCAGCCCTACCTCTCAATAGTTTACTACTGTGCTGCATGTTGTAACATCAGCTCAGGATGAGGTTTAGCTCATAGTTCAAAAGTAGATGGAAGAATGAAATAGAGCACTTCTCTTTTCAGAGATGGGAAAGATTTTTTCAAGGTCTTATAAGTCTTTTTTTATGTGGAAGTCAGTAAAAAACAAAAATAAGGAATTCTGACCATATGTAATCCCGAATCACATTATTTTGGATCTGATTTAAAAGCTACACAACAAGCTTTGATTCAGATAACATGTGCAGGACAGATATCCCTTCACATCAATAAATATAAACAGCATAACTATGGGATATAAACTTTTAGATATGCAAATGGATTGCAATGGAAACAGACTGCTTCTAACCTATATGGAAGGACATGTAAAATACACTTGAACAATACTGAAAATATTGATTTCTGCAGCTTTAAGATATTTGCTTGTAAGAGATCAAAGGTAGAACTAAAAGTTTAGTTGTGCAGGTCTCTTTTCTCTCTGCGGCTTTTTTCATTTACCTTCTTATGCATGAACTTAATCAGCAACCAAGCTCAGGCATCAAGTGCTAACATTCCTGCAGCTAATTGTGGCATATTGGAGTCTAGTAAGGAAAATTATTAAACTGTCTTATACTTCATGTTTCGTGTGAAAAACTGGGACTTGAAAAACACCTGCCCAAACAATTCATAAACACACTGCACAGCAAATACCTATGGTAATTCACTGGATTTACAACCGTCATATTATATTACACATACAGTATCAAAATTTATCACCTATTACACAGATTCCTGTTTTAATAATATCTTGTACTTGTACAATTGCACCTTCTCTCCCAGAGGGTCCCAAAGCACTTTAAAATCACACATAGAGGAATTGCTTCATTCACTGTGGAAATACAGCTGCCTCTGGGGTGGAGCAGGGGTTAGGGGAGGAGAGGAGCTGTGCACAGCCATTATAAACACTGACAGTTGAGAGAGATGGTTGGGGACAGAGAGTGGAGAAAATTATAGCCAAGTCTCAGGAGCATCGTATACAAGGCATAATCACAGTTACAGGTGAGAGAGGTGTGCTAGCAGCTGTGGAGCAACATATCACAATTTGGGCCACTCTTGCCCTAACCATCACTGGTGAGCAATCCTGACTGCAGGGCCAAGCTGCAACCTTCAGCTCCAACCCTCAGGAGTGAGGTCAGGGAAAGGGATAAGACTCCCTGTGGTGCAGCTCTTGACTGCTGAGGGATTCAAGCTGAAGTCTTGAAGTCTCCATCTCCAGTATTGCTACACTGAATTGTCCAGACTTCCCAAGAACAGCTACAGCTCCAGTAAACCACAGGAAAATGGGAGCTCACTGACCAGAGACCTCTGTGGTGGGCAACTGGGTGAAACTGTATACAAATAATGCAATATTAGAAAAAATTAGCCAGATGGATTTTTGGCTAGGCAATTGATCCAGTTAGAACTTGGCTATCAGAGGCTGCTGTTACATACACACTGAAAACTGTTTGTGCTACTCAGTTAACTCCAATTGCAGCTTCATCTGCCTCTTCATACTTGCCACAATTGCCAAAGTAGTCTCCTATGCCTTCATGTCACCCCATATCTCTCCAGCCTGGTCTTACTCAAGACCTTCTCATAACCTCTTTGATCATGGCAAGGAATCAACTTACAAATATTAGGTTAGAATTAACATTACCAGGAAATCAGGCAAAAGCCCTGAATCTGTGCCCTGAAAATCACCACTGATGGACTCACTCCTGCCTATTAGACTTCAACCAGAGAACCAACCTAAGCTGCTTCTCTTTAGTTTGAGGCATATCCTGATGAAGGCTCAGGGCAGAGATGCTTCTCCAAAAAAGAGAGAAGGTTATGCCAATGTGGGTGATGAGCAAATGCAGCTCTCAATATGAGGAATCCCAAGGTGAAAACAGGAGGGGATTTTAAGCAAAGTGCTGTCAGAAGGCCACAACTACAGTCTTACCTCTAAGAACAAAACCAGTTTCCTACAGAACACCACCCTACTGTGCCTGCTACCTGTGGTGTGGCTGGCACAGAACTGTAGCTTTACTGTTGGCACAGGCTCATCTCACCAAAGCCTGCTTTGGATGCAAGGCAGAGTTTTCACTATTGAGTTAAGACATGGACCCCTAACAGGGGTTACATCCAAAGAGTCACAAACTCTACAGGACTTGGTTTAGGCATCAAAGGAATAAGTTCAGGGATACTTGATGCTTAAAGACTGTTGGAAGTGGCAAAAACTGCGCAGTGATGCCTGCAGTACCCAGTGGCCAAGGTCAACCTGTTTCTTGCAAGGCTCTGCTTCAGCTGGTCTCTTCTTCCCTGTCTCTCCCTCAAGTCCCACTGACACCTTAAGACTTGATGTTGGAATAAGCAAACTGGTTCTGCCTGTTCCCACCACTGCCCAGCCCTCCTCCACGACCCTCACCCCTTTCTGGGGAGCTGATTTACATGCTGAGCTGCCCAGGTCTGTTCCCCTTCCTCTGTATATTTGAAGTGTCTCAGAATCTTGGCATTTCCTCCAAAATATTTCCAGGCTGCAACTTTCTCTATTTGTTGATACATGTCAGGTGTTTATGCAGGTTCCCCATCACTCCTTGCCTCAGTCATGGCAGTTTGTGGGATTTCCTGACACGTATCAGCACACCATATCCTATACAAAAAGCAGCTGCTATATATCTAGCAAAGACTCTGTCCAGTTTAGTTCCTACAGTCTGTGTGTCAAAAGGGTGTGTGGCAATTTATTTAGCTGCTGCATTAAGTAACCCTTCACCTGAGCTAACCTGCCAATAAACCAACATTACTTCACAAGAAACCTTCCTGAGAAGTTGCTGTATGGTTATTTCACACTAAATCAGTAGCTGCAACTAAATGGTAAGTAAAATAAGGAGGGGTTCCTTCCTGCCATGCATGGACAAGGATGTGTGCTTGATTCAGCTCTGCAAGGTGGATTGCGAAGGTCTGACTTGCCCTTCTCCTCTGCCTTGCTGTACCTGCTGAGAAGACTGGCATTCTTTGGGAATTCATCCCTCTGTGCCAGGCAGTGATTCATTCTCCATGCAGGAACCCTTCGAGCTGGCAGATCCCACAGAAAGGGCAACTTTTTAAAGCCCAGAAAAATATTCGGTCCAGGAAAAAATGGTTACTAACTCTTCCATAGATCCCTTCTCATCACCACCAGCAACTTCCACACTGTTGTTGAGGCAGAGTCCCAGGAACTTTTGCCCTTGTTTTAAGCAAGGTTTTTGCCAGCACAGCAGTCAGTTGGCCAGACAGGGAATACAGCTGCCTGTGCCACACTTGTTTGGATAATGAGATCTCTTTTGCCTAGAGCACATGTACTATGTAAAGTTGGGGAAGAAGGTGATGAGTGTTGCTGGCAGAACATAATGCCCTGCTATTCCAGCTAGAATCACCCTGAAAGCAATAATTTCTTAAAATTGGTGCTGCAAAATAGTATTAATTGCTATAGTGGTGTGAGAACAGGGCAGATCTTAGACTAGGCAGAGAAGCTGTGAATGCCTCATCCCTAGAAGTGTTTGTTGCCAGGCTGGATGGGACTTGGAGCAACCTGGTCCAGTGGAAGGTGTCCCCAACCACGGCAGGGCAGGGTGAAACTAGATGATCTTTATGATCCCTTCTATTCCAAGCCATTTTGACTCTATCAAGCTACTGAGACTCTACCAAATTCAGGGAGGGTTTGTCTCTAACAGCATCAGCTGCTCCTCATAAGACTTGTGCTTCAGACTCTTCACCAGCTTCATTGTCCTTCTCTGGATATGCTCCAGCACCTCAATGTCTCTTATAGCTGAGGGGCCCAAATGCTCAGAAGTCAGTTCAAGCATCCTAGATGTCACTAAAAGCTCTGACAAAGACTGCTCTTGTTCCTTCCCTCTCAAATCTTGACCACATGGCAAAAGAGAATGGAGCAAGCAGCTGGATATTCATTGCAGTAGGTGGGTTGTCTCAGAAGTAGGCAGCTGGTGAAAGTGCCACATTTTACTTAAGAGCCTGAAAAAATAGAAGCAGAACAGCAGAGGCTGCCTTTGCACATCACAGTTTCTCACCTTTTGCTCGACATCTGGAATTTACACTTATTATGTCTGAAGGACTTTTGTGTTAAGTTCAAATGCACACAAGTTATAGAGCCCAAGTGGATGTCTTCCCAGTGACTTCAGTGAGGGCTGTACAGGAACTCAAAACTACAGGAAATTTTCAAGTTAAGAAAATTACTTCAATTTAAAAGTTAGCATGAGACTTCCTATAAAATACACATAAAAAATAATGTCAAAAAAATAGTGTGAGCCAGGTAAGTGGAGATGGTTAAGCAGCAAAGTAAATGATACCATTGCCATAAAATTGTGAAGGTCCTTAGTTATTTTGCTCACCAAAATGAAAGTATTGTTCATGTTCTACAATAAGGAAGGATCTAATCAGAGCTATGAGGAAAATAAAACCTGCTTACATGTCAGCACTGCCTGTGTCCATTGACATGGAGATTTCCTCTAAGGAGCAGATCCTGCACCTGGACTCTAGCAGCAGTGTCAAGGGAAGCCCAGACAAGCACCAAATCTGCTCCTCTACATTTCTGGACTTGATGTTATGATTGGCTTTGTTACTTTCTTTTCAGGACAAGCATATTCATAACCTTATTCCCCCAGTTTTCAAACTCCTTTTTCTGTAGGGTTTTACTTAAGAATAATAGCAGATAACTGAATACATCTTAGTTCTGTTGACATAATTATGAAACACATTTGTTCTTGCAATTAGGAGGTGAGAAACCAGTACCTGTAGACTCTTCCCAAGACAGACAGAGGTATTCTGTCTTCAGTTCCTATAGGGTGAGTACTGAAGTTTGTCAGGACAAATAACAACTATGCTGAAAATTTGTCTTCATGTTATAGCTTTACTAAAGTTTATTATTCCTCTTTTTTTAAGTCAAACCTAATGTGCTCTCAGGGGTCAGAAAGAACTCAGTTATTGCTGCATTCTGAATACTTAAATTTTAAAAAAGGATATTTTACATTATGCAGTTTCAACACCATTAATATTAAGCTGTGCTCAAAATCTACAGCAAGGAGATGATGCTCCCATACTGGCAAAAAATGTGGTCACCTGCCTTTGAAGCAGAATCTTTATTAATTTTACACTTTGACTTTCTGGAGAACTCTGAATGCTTCACAGTACCACCCAGCAAGGGATGGACCATGTCCTTGCACACTCAAGTTGAGATGGCTCATCCCTCATCTCATTCTGCCACCATGAACAGGAAGATAACAGCATCTTCAACTAATTCTTTTGTTTTTTTGATTATTTTTTTCAGGCCTATTTTTCTGCAGAAAATTTGGGCAATCAAAGTTTTCTCATTTGATTCACTTGCTAGAACTGAGAGGTAAGGGCTGTCTTGTCATTCCCTACTTCAGCTTACTAGCCTACTTGGCCTTAGTGGTGCCATCAGTGTCAGGGTGGAAGCTAAAGAGAGGTAGAAAAAAAAAAAAAAAAGAGCTGGAAAGCCCCAGATCCACAGGGTTCAATATTCTCAGCTGAGAATTGCTTCCTTCATTACAGCTGAGACAAGGAATTAAGAAGAGATGACTAAGAGGTACCTCATTAATGTATTCAAGTACATGAACAGGGGGTGTCAAAACAATGGAGCCAGATTGTTCTCAGTGGTGGAAACCAATAAAAAGAGAGGCAATGGGCACAAACTGAAATGGAGGAAATTCCACCTGAATATGAGGAACAACTTCTTTCCTGTGCAGTCACTGAGCACTGGAACAGATTGCCCAGAGAGGTCACGGATTCTCCCTCACTGGAGATATTCAAGAACTGTCTGGACACAATCCTGAGCCATGTGCTCTAGGGTGGCCCTGCTGGAGCTTGGAGGTTGGACCAGATGAACCATGTGGTGCCTTCCAAACTAACTGATTCTGTGATACCATTGAAGGACTTGAGTGATTTGACCCTCCTCCAAGTCCCAGAGAAAAGTACTGCCATGCCTATCAGCAGCTCAGCAGGCTTTTCTCTATAACCTAAGACAAAGCATGGAGTAAAACTTGCCTGTTGCAGATGCCAAGGAACTGACTGCTGCACTGTTAAGTTTTCAGGAAGACAGACTCCTGACCTTTGCCTGGCAGGTCTACCCATAAAAGATACATGACACTGGGGTGCCAGTCAGAACACTCTAGGAATTGGCTTTCGACATTCAGGATAAGTGAAACACTAACAAGAACCAAATAGACAAACTATTAAAATTGACATTATTAATGCCCAGACTATTAGTTAATAGCCACATGTTTAAAGAATAACACGTGCCCATCGTGCAAACCTGTGTTACTGAACCCTTGCGCTCTGGGGCCCCCCAGCTCCAACAGACATTCTGCAGGTACAATGGTCAACACAGAGATCAAACTGTACCAAGTACACCATCATTTTTAACCTGAGTGTCCCTTAAGAGTCTTCACAGAGCTACAAAGACAGTTCATTCATCAGAGGAAGGAGACAAGCAGACTTGTCTTTAAACAAGGTCGAGAAATACTGTTTTCACAAATTATTTTTTTTATTTAGACCCAGACTGAAAAGCAATATTTTTGTAAACTCTAGAAGATTTATGGAGAGATTAAGAGGAATTAAAAACAAAAGGAAAACGACAATCCAAGGTGAACAGACCATAACTTTATTGGAGATATACTCAGCTACAATTATTACAAAAAACTATTAAAGGTAATTGTGATCCATAAGGTGCAGATTGCAAACTTCTGCAGCATGATTACAGTATGAATGAATTACATTTTATGTCCCTTAAAGACAGCTGCAGCATGTGATGGTAAATATTTTATTGTCCATCAAATTATATTTGTTATTCATTCTACTTGATTTTAACCATCTTTTCAGTCAAACTATTTACAATAAAAATGCCTGCAATTTCCAATTATTGTTCACAAACATTTTTCTCTCCAATTTGCTGCTGCAGTAAATTCTGAGTGCATCTACTAAGCAATTAAAGTAGTCTGTGGTTGCCATTCAAATAAAAGAGGGAAAAAACCCCAAGGACTTTATTGGATAAAATTTATTTTTAAGAAATGTAGTTAGCTTTGACAGAAGTTAAAATTAACTGCTAGTGGAGTATACTACAATGACCTCTAGATATTTACTAACATAATTCAGATTGAGTTACAGTTGATACTTAGATTACATTTCATGGTCATGAACTGTAGTGTTTTAAGTTTAAAACCTAATATGAAAGTAAAGAAATTAGCTTTAACTTCTTGAAAATTAGAGCAATTGGAAAGGATCAATGTCAGTAATTAAGTACCAAAAAAATCAAAACACTTCTTGCTTCCCTCATGTAATAAATACTGAGATTTCCACGAGAATGTTTTCGTAGGGAACCCCATCCAAAACACACAAACCCAGAATACTGTCAGACAGAGGCAAGTGCAGTGTCACAGCAGACCACGGTGCTATTTGCCATTTTCAGATTCCGTGTGCTGCTGTGACTGGGATACAAAGATAGAACTTCTTATACAGATAAATGCATAGAGTCTGTAGCATATGTTATGTCATATGCAGTAACATAAAACCCCACCCACATTTTCCAGTTGATGGTTCTGGATTTGCTCACAAGGAGGAAAACTCAGATTCTGCAACACACATACAAGCACAAGATCTTCAGGCATGTAAAAAGAATGCAGTTCCATTGATTAAAATGATACTACATCAATTTGCACTAGCTGAGGATCTGGCACCTCATCCACTATGTTCCTCCCCAGCACCAAAACTGGTTCTTGTCCAAGTTCCAAACCCTGCAGCCACAACATTCTACTGTGTAATGAGACTTAAAAAGAGTAGGCTTTTTCTCTGTATGGATTTTAGCAGCATCAAGCTGAACAAACACTTCAGAAGTCACTACTGGGCACTCAGCATTCAGACTGAGCAGAGATTTAGTTGACCAAATTACTAGGAGCTGTCTTCTCCCCAAAACTCCCCAAAATATGTGTAATACATTGGTTTGTTCAGAGATAATTACTGGAGTGTCAGAGGTCATTCTAATTTTCATTACTTCACATAACAGTAAAATGGTGTAGTAGAAAAATAATAGCTTTAAAATACAATCAAGAGTTGTTACACACCTTTGTTGTATTTCTTCCACATACAGTAAAAATGCCACAGACGTTACAAATGACCTATTTAAGTTGTGCAAGTAAATGACACATTGCAGGCATTAAAACTATCTTTTTCAAATTCAGTAAATCAGAACAGCAGCAAGGCCAAACCACATTTTTCCTCTCTGTTAAGCATTTTTTTTCCTTGAAATGAGGTAAAGCATGGTACCAAGTGCAATGCTTATTTGTGCTACATGAACAGAACAGCGCAAAAAAAAAAAAGCCGTAAAAATCAAAACGCAGCATAGTTCGGAGGACTGTTTAAAGTACAGTATAACAGGACTTAGATAAAAAAACCAAGGTTCATGCCAATTAACCCCCACACGCTTTATGATGAGCCTGTGTGGTTGCTTTTGAAGATGGGCTCCAACAGTCCACTTACACTTGTGCTTATAGCATGGCAAGTGATTTCTATCCCAACCTTCAAATGATCAGATTTAGGTCTTTAATAGCATACACTGTCCAATATCAAAATAATATCAACTGTAGGGTAAAACACACAGATGAATAACATGGAAACTCATAGGGATTTTTCTGCCTCAAAGGATTAAAAAGATTTCAATGAGGTCACACTGGAGAAAATGCGGCATTAAAAACGCATTTAAAAACGCAGCAGCAGCAGAAACTACTTTATAGTCAGCCACTACACATTTTGCATTCCCAATTCATAGGCTTCAGCTAGTAACAAAGTGATCATTAAACGATTCTGAAACACAGAGCAAGTTCACTTTTCCTTGCCTCCAAATACTCTGTAAGCACTTTACTGCCAACGATGACCTGAAACCCCTGAGAATCTATAACCTTGCAACAATCAGGAACAAATTTTAGGCGTTCAAAGACTAACATTTTAATTTTTCCTAATGCAGTTAAAACTACTTAAGACTTTCTAGATGGTCTGGTTTAATCTGCTGACTGATGTCTGGCCAGAAACACACAATTGTTAACATCAGTAATTGTGCATTTCCCCTAAGAAACTGCAGTCCTATCGCAAAGAGTGAGCTACAACTTCAATCAGTGACTCTTTGTTTTTCACACAGCTAATTCGAGCAATTTATGTCTGAAAATTTAGACTGCATGTTTTTATTGTTCCATATCATTTACACTTGCAGGTCTTATGTCTCCCTGTTATATTTTCACGACTGAAGTACCAAACAAATGCTAGAATTTTTCATAAGCTAGTATTTTAATGCTTGGTCTGACTACTCTAACAAGCTGCTTTCAAATACAAGAATGGTCCTTTTTGCAGAATGAAAAATGACTGAGATAGAAAATATATGAACTTTTGAATTTGTATTTCAGAAAAGTTTAATGTCTGCCCCTTGTCACTAAGGCATTTATTTTATTTTTTCATTAAGAAAGCAAGAGCTGACAGGTTTTTTTTCTTGTTTTAGTGTGCATTTGTGAGGAAAGGAATAGGGTTTAAAAGCAGGAAATACAGTATTTATTTGTAATTTAATACATAAGACACAGCATCAAGTTCAAACTATTGTGCTGGAAAACGTTAAAACACCTTGCTCTGCTTTCTCAAACTTCAAGCATAATTAACAGGGCAAAATTGCAGCAAACCTCTACTGATACTGGTGGGAATACGAGACCCACAGCTTTTTTTTTAAAAGGTAAATTAAGAGGTATTATAGTTACAGTGCAAAAAATTAAAATTTCAAGCATAATATATAAACATAGCACCAAAACAGAAAAAAAAAACCAAACAATGCATGCAAAAACAAAAAGGAAAAGGAAAGAAAAAAAAGAACTGAGGTATTTAAGTGAAGAGTGCCTACAAAAATCTAATTAAAGTATAGGCAAAGCCTAAAAAATAAAAGTATGATTTCCCCCCCCACTCCCAGTAGACCAAAACACCAATGAGCTAGTTTCTCTAAATTAAGGACCTAAATCACAGATGTATCAAAAGTACGGCAGTTATATCTCAAACATCAACTTTCATGTTATTTAACAGCACAGCTTTGGTAGATGAAATTTATGCATGCAACTCTGAAAAGTACAGTAAGAAATTTACGTGGAAATATCTCTAAGTGTAAAGGTGCTCTGTTTGTTAAATACGTAACCAATTGACTATAAAATCTGCAGCATATCTTAGGTGTGATATGTCTAAGGTTATTTTGTTAGAGTGACAGTTTGCACTGTGCAAGAATTCATTGCTGTTTCCAGTATTGGAACTATCTAGCTTGCAGGTTTGTGTAAAATTGGAATTTTTAGCCAAAGACCATATTTCATTCATGGTATAAAAAAAACTGTAGACTAACCACCTCCTCAGAATTGTTAAAAATAACCTAATTACATATATATGAATATAATTTCTATTATAATCCTGTAATAAGTCACAGCTATAGTAATGAGTTGTACTGTAAATATAGAGCTGTATCATTGTAAAATGCATAACAAAATGAAGGGAATGTAAAACAGTTTGTTCCAAAAAAGATCAGAAATTAAAGATTATTCATGAGGGTTTATTAATTTTTAAGGCAAGAACCTTTTTTTTATGCAAGACTGTGTGGCATAAGGAAACTGAAGTTTCACTCTAAGGTATGCCAGCCATTTCATCCAAAGTCTGTCCCTAACAAATAAGTGCAATAATGATTGGGAATGCCATCTTAATGTAAAAAGATGACATGGAGAGAAAAAAAATAAAATAAAAAGGAAAATAAAAAGGAGAATACTGGCACACTTATTCTTTCTTATACCCAATCATCCAGTACAGTTTATCAACTGCTTTATGACTGGCACTAGTGCACAGATTGAAGAATTTCAAGGTTACTATATATAAATCTAGCAACTGCATTAGGCATAAGCTCCCTGGCCCTCTAACACTAAGCAAAGCTGTACTGACAATAAAAGTAAACCAAAAAGACCTGACAACAATTATTCTGAACACTTGCTAAATGTCATCATTAAAGCACTCTCGTGATTAAACAAAGCAGAAGTGAGGAAAGAAGACAAGATTGTGTTTGCGCAAAAAACTATAACTACAATTAGTTCCAAAATTTTATACATGTTAAATGTTTTGTTATCTATTCTGTTATCAAACAAACTTTAAATTCTGTCTTCCAATTTGTTCCTCTCAACATCAACGTTTGTGTTTTTGTTTTTTTTTTAAATTTGCTTTATTTGTACGCAATTTATTTTCCCCCATTTCATTTGTTTTCAAGAGGAGTCTCAGCTGTTTGGGACCTGAGGTTGATTTGCTTTGAGGCTTCGTAGTGCTCTTCTCGCAGCTGCAGATTTGGCAATCCTGTAGCTTCTGCCAACACCTTTAAACTTTCCCTTTCCTACAACTTCCACTGTTACTCTGACCTTTCCGTCGTAAGTTCTTTCTGCAGGACTGCAAAAATATACACAAGAATTACTTACTGCCTAGGCAAGTTAATGTGAAATAAGAGACCTACATTCTCTGCTCTACAGAAGTTAAAGCAGTAAAGTTAAACAGAAATCATTACAAGCTATGCAAGGGAAAAAACACAAACCCCAAAACAATGGACACAATGACCATGTTAGCTGCTTAGAGCAAAGAAATTACAAGTACTTCATGACACTTCAAAATCCTCAGTAGTTGACAAAGCACAGCTTAGAAACATTTTCTGTCAGTCTGTACCAAAGGAAGTAGATTCTTACCTAAATTTGGCTGTCTCTGGCTCCATTTCCAGCAGCTCTCGCACTGGGGAACGGGGCACATTAGCAGAAAACTTTTCTATTTGGAAAAGAAAGTAAAAAAAAAAACCCAATTAGCTTTGTTCTTTCCATGGCACATGGCACTTCATTATTACTATTTTTCCAGAAGCTGACAATACCTATTAATGGCCTCATCATTGGATAGTACACTTGCCAAACCATTTCCAAAGACATTCCACTATCCATATAAATGGCACCAGCAAGGGACTCAAATATATCCCCCATGGCCTTTGGTACTTCAATGTCTTCCTCTTTTTCTTCATCTTCTTCAGATCTTCTGAGCTGTTTGCAATTAAAAAAAGACAAGGGTGGGGAGAGAAGGAGAGAAGAGAGAAACAATTGCTTCACTTTAAATAAAACAAAGCTCTTCAGAACTGTAAGTTCTCTTACATCCTATCCTGTGCTGCTCCTTTTAAGTTTTGAATTGACAGCTCTCCACAGTGAAATTGTTCATTTATTCCCCAATGAAACCAAGTTACTGGATATAACATTTTTCAAATGTGAAAAAAAATCCCAAACACCATTAGGTACAGAGAACATATATATTCTGTGAATTCCTTCTATAATTCTGCAGGATTTCACCATGGGGCTGTTTTTTCCAGTAAGACACAGACTCAGCTCTGTCAGTTAATACTAGAAAGCCACTCATGAAAAAGGAAGAGTTCATACATTATACATCTCCTAGAAGGAAACTTTCAAAATTTCCAAGTCTAATATCTGGATGAAAGTCAGATAAACCTTTCCTTACCTTATTTACCCCAGAAGACAAGCATGAAACGAGCACTAGTAAAATAAGCCATTAATAACTGAAAACCAGCAGCACCAGACTGAGCTAACAGGCACACGTAGGTATTTAAATGCAGCAGGCAAAGTTTTTGCTATGCTACCAATCCAAGACAACAGTCTTTTCTCATTACCAAAACTATACTTTCAGTATGTCTTCAAGGTCTTGAGCTAATCTCATCCTTTACTAAATTACCTTGACAATGTGTAATATACTTTGTTTGGACTTAGGTGAATGTAACCTGAAAACAAAGTTTCTGACTATTATGCTCCTCTGCCTCTGTCAGTATTCTCCCCCAGCAGCTTCCCACCCTCTCCCTCCATTTGGCAGCTATTTGGGGCTGAAAAATCTGATTCAGTCCTCTTAAGACTGACCATAATACTTCATAAACTAGTTCTACCCAAAATAAATCTAACAAGTAGTCAGACCTGATGTGTGTAACACTCCAAACGGGAATTTTGACATTAAAAAACAAATCCAATAGTTTTGAAAAGTGTATTTCATACCGAGTGCAAACTGAAGCACTTTTGAGTTACACTGAAATAACAGGAGAGAGAAACTAAGAGCTATAAGGCAAGGGACAACAGATGTTTCAGAAGTGAGATTTGAAAAAAAGAAAAGCAGATGACGTGGAGACACACATGGAAACCAGTCTAGCTGGCATAGACTGCAGAAACAAAGACTCTTGCATTGACTGATTAAATAAGAGTTTCAGAAATTCAGTGCCAGACCAAGATAGGGAGCAGGCACAGGGAGTGAAACAAGGGTTTTATTTGAAACAGCTATCACACAATTTGGTTGCAACTTTGGTGGAAGTTTCTAGGAAATCTTTTTGCAGACTAGCAAAAACTGAACAAAGCTAAAACTCACTGCTGTGAGCTCTTAGCATAAGTTCTTAGCCTTTTCACTCATATTGTGAAGAAAACGAGACAGATAGTTTGATCCTCTAATCTAAAGTAACTTATATTATCTAAATTTCAGTAACAAATTCCTTAGTCAATGTTTTCTGAATCTTCCCATAAAACGTTTTCACTCAGCACCAGGGTGCAAGGACTGTAACTACATATGTGACTGAAATATTTTGATTCCCAAGCTTTTAAATTGTCTATCAAAAAGAATTACTAAAGACAAAGCTAACTTGCTTATTTAGTGCTGGAATTCTCAGACAGAATATTTTTAAGAGAATAGTCAGTTTTTCAGAAGACAAACTATTATGGATATCTACTGGATAACAGTTTTAAAGAAAGGATAATAAGAAGTCCATCTATTCCAGATCCTGATTAGAACTTGACTCACAAGGTCCTTGCTCTCATACATTTTCTAAGAAGTTTATGTAAATGAATTAATTTTAGTACATCCTCCAGGAAATAAAAGTTCATTATCATTACAGCACAAGATAAGACCTGTGTTTGCAGATCTTAAGTCAAACTACTATTCAAGTGGCTTATTTGAAAGATGCATAAGTTTCCCTGGCCAGCAGAGATAAAGTGCTAGGAGCATGTCAAACAGACTTGAGTACAGTGCAGTAATACCTGCCCCACCAGAAACCAGCAGAAGAGAAAAGGAAATCTCCATCAGTGTACTACATTTAACAATCCCAGCATTGTGCCAAGGTAGTATTGCTTATGGTGCTGCACAGATATTCTACCCTAAGTGAACATTATGTGACTTAGCAACTCTTCATCACCAGTTTGTTACAGCAGTGCTTCCACTGTGAGTAAAGGAAACAAGCTAAGTGTGTGTCTGTCCCCATGTTCTCAATGACACAAAAACAAAAGAGTGACTAAAATCAAGTGTCACACAAAAGCCTAGAGGCAAACTGCTTTCAAATGAATTAATTCCTGACAGTTGTAATTGATTTTATACTTTCTGAAGACTGTATTTCACTCTGCACAGTGCATGTTGCATTACTGCGAGCCTGTTCTTGGGCTGCTGTGTGCATCAAACATGGCAAAAATGCATAACGCTAAGAAATCCACGCTTCAAATCAGATACTGAACACATTGTTTGTACTGCCACTAACCTCAGAATCCATTCCTTGCATTTCGTTCTTTTCCATTTGAAACTGCACAAAGTCATCAATAACATGAAACAGTTCAGGAGAGACAGCTTTGAAGTACTTGTGGTAGTCATACTTTACAGCTAACGATGCAAAAATGGTATTATTGACTAGAGCAGATCGCAGGTCAGTCAGAACTCCTGGAGAGTGCTGCCGTGGGTCTTCATAAAGGTGCTTGGTTATGAGGTAGTCCAAAATTGCATCTCCCAGGAATTCTAAGCGCTGGTAACAATCTTAAAGAATTGGGAAGAAAAGAATGTACAACACCACAATTAAGTTTAACGCATTCATTCTTTCCAGGCCTTTCTGGACAAGAAGTTTGGTACATTGCCACGAACTAACCAATGCTCAGAGAGGACAATTTGTTTTTTAGAACAGGTATCTTTGTGTTTACAGAGACTGTTAATGAATTATTACAAAGAGAAATCAAGACAAAACCTGAACTTCTCTAATACTAAAGCCACTTTTGAAGAAAAAGTTATTTTGCCAGGCTAACAAAACACTTGTGTTCATCATCAGTGAATGCTCAAGATCTTCACATAGTGCTGAGAAACATCAAAAAGTAAATTAAGAGATTCTGCCAACAGGCTGATCTGGAAACTGTAACAAAACTCAAAACACCAAAAAAACCCCCAGAAATCAATGCATCAAAAGCAGGGGCAACATAAAATCTGAGATTTTTTTGTCTAATTTGCCAAAGAGTAAAAACCTTCAACAAAGATTCCTACCTCGAATACATCTCTTAAACCGGAAATTAAAATTGCCAACTCTTTGCTTTTTTTAAAATTGAGAGGGTTTATGGGAACAGAGAGCTATGAACATCTATTTCTAGAACATAAACAAAGGCAAAAAACCTCTTGTGTGCCAATAGGCATAAGTAGGCAGATCAGGAAGACAAAACTACTGCAGAAGTTAACACCAGAGTGCAATGGTTAGTGTTAAGTTGCCTTTATAGCAGCTGAACCTAAGATGCTGCCAGATCTCAACTGCTACAGCTACTCTGCGAGATTAAAAGCTACAGGTAACTGTGAATTGCTAATTCAGTTGTCTTACTTGGGAAACAGAAATGAAACCAAAACCTTCTGCTACCATCAACATATACTTGAACTATGCCTCAAAGTGTCTGTAACTGTGCCCATACATTTATATAAAGAATCATCTACCTTCTATATGCTTTGTGAAATATTTGTAAAAACTAAATGTATATGTGGGTAATATTACACAGAATGAGAAGCTAAAGTTCAGTGTTTTGTCAAAACTTTCTCAGTGTAATAGCATTTCAGCATAACTTATTTCTTTAATTAAAGCAGAACTTTCTTACTCCTTGGAATAAGGAACCAATTCACCATGGGGAAAAATTCAGACTGCTGACTGCAGAGGAATTTGCCATTCGCTTCAAACAGGGTTGGAATTTTACTATGGTTTGCTTTTGATTGCTTATTATGATAGGAAAACATGAAAAGTTTTAGAATGAACAAATACTACATTAATTAGTATAAGCAAAGCAATTAAAGATTGCAGAAATACAGATTTCTACTGCTGTAAAATCTTTTATGAGATCAAGTACAGAAACATGAAACAATTAATCTGAAATTAATATCTAGTCTGATTTAGCCATTTACTTTCAACTCTGACTTTAAATATTTACTCTATAAAATGCCTGGATTTAAATTAAACCTTCAAATTCACAGCTTCAAAGGGAAGTCTCCATACTCTGCAATCCTTTGGATTATTCAGCTCATAAAAGTTGTATAGTCTACAGTTTGTCTTCAGAAGTACAGACAGAGTATAATATTCTTGGGATTAAATTATGGGACAAATTTGTTAAATATATTTGCTAAATATGAACACAGCAATTTTCCAGAGTTCTACAGGAACTTACTTTGTTAAACAATCTAATGTCAGCCATACACAGCTAGTGATACATCATCAGTGGTAAGTGCTGCTCCTTTTCGAAACTTGTTAAGTCTTCAGTAAATCTATTTTATTTGTATTAAGTCAAAACATGAATAATCACTGAGATACAGACTGAGCAAGTATCTCCCTCTAAATAACAGCAAACCATAATTTTCTAAGACCTTGTATTCAGAGACTTTTAACTTCTTAAACTAACATGTGATGACTGAAAAAAGACTATGTAAGGGAACACAATACATACTACTTCTCTTGCATTTATAATATGGGACAAAACTGTAAAGCTTCTTTCAGACAACTTACCAGTAATGGTATTATAATGGTACGAGGCATGAGTAAATGCCTGAAGAAGATAAGCCTTGTTCTTAAAACTGTAATTTATTTTCTTCTCAAAGTTTTCAAAACCAGAAATAAGGTGATTTAGGGTTTTTTCAGCATCTGGGTGATCAAACATACACCTCGGTGGAATCTTCAAACAGCCATACTCCAGGTCTTTACACAGCGAAGGCTCTGAATTCACTACAGAAGCAGAAACAGAGTTTGGTGAAAGATTTTTCTGCTCACTGATACAGTTCTCTCTGGTAGCACACAAAGTGCCTTCCCAATCAGTCTTTTTAATTACAGGGAGCACCTTCAGCCCCAATGAACACAGGAAGAGCTGAGCAGCTCTTTCACCACAGCTGGTCAGATAGCAGCCCAGCAAGGCTTCCACACAGTCTGCAATGCTCTTGTCAGCAATACACTGCTCCGTATGCAAGTCGTAGGAGATCGACTGCTTTCCTGCATCGACACCACAGTTTTCTTCTGATGGATTCCAGAAGCCCACTACAAAATCATCCTCTTCAACAGCCTTGCTAGGATCCAGGTAGCACATGGCATCCCAAGAGCTATAGTCAAAATCATCGAAATCTGATGAACACTGAACATTACCCAGGGATGACTTTTTGGGTGCTTTCCATTCATAGTTTGAATCAGTGGTTGAAAAGTGTGAGAGTGAAATTTTCTTCACAAAAGCCCCTGATCCCATTAGCATGTTATCAATGAATTTGATATGCTCCTGATCATACTCCAGAAAATCATCTTCAAAGTCTGTTTCTTCCTTGGGTAACCTCCACATTAGGTCTTCATTCTCTTCATCATCATTATAATCATCAAGTTTACCATTAGCCAACATGTTTTCCTTTGTCTATGAAAGAGCACAAAAAATATGGCACTGAGGAGGGAAATGAGACACTTATTCCAGAGCAATCAGAAGGATTGCTAATGAGGTGTAATGAAGTCAGCCAATAAAAGACTGATAGTTTTTAATGTTCCTAATTATATTGTCTGATCAGATGCACAGTAAAAATCTCAATTAACACTAGTGTTCTAAGACTAATTGTCTTGGAATACAAACTCTATTACTAACCTGTAATAGTGTGTGCTCTACACATAACACATGCTGCATTTCATAGGAACCCATTTATACCTGAATGTGATGCACATACAAGGAACTTTATATCCACTAAACAATATGCACTTGCACAGCAAAATAGACAAAAGGAACAAATTAACAAATTTTAGAGAAGTACAAGAAAGAGTTCTGAGTATATCCTTCTCCCTAGTTGCTAAGTAAGGCTGCTAACAAATATTGAATTGATGTGATTTTGAAGAGTCATTCTACATCCTTCTATGGCAAATAATAAGGGACTTTTAGGGTTTACTAGTCACAATCATGATAATCCCAGTTTGTCATATATTTCCTATCAACAGAACTTCAATATACCAGGTCTAATGATAGAAAAGCCAAAAAAAAAAAACAAAAACCACATTGTATTACAGGATTTTGTTGCTTGTATTTAAACTGAATATGAACATATACATTAAACCATGAAGTAGGATAACTCAATACAAAGGCAGCTAGTATTTATCTTATCCTTTAAACGTGTAAAGGGCTTTTTTGTGGTGGTTTTTTTCCTTCCTTTTTTAGTTTATTTGTTTGTTTTGCTTTGTTTTCTTTTCAGGCTATTCTTATAGATTTAACTAATAAAAGACAAGGCAAAGTAGTCAGCAATTTTCTAATACTTACATAGATATCCACAACAGCAAAACTAATGTTATCTCATGTCTTTTCCCTGCTCATATTGAGCAAATTGGTGTGGACTGACGCAAACTATAAATTTAACACAAATATGCCTGAGCTATATAATGCTTAACTATTTGCCATGGCCCCAATCCAGGAAAGCACTTAAACTTATTAGCTAAAAGCACTAGTAGCCTTCCTAACATCAAAAGGACTATTCACAGGCTC
>NW_008671905.1:0-25394 GCF_000695815.1 Acanthisitta chloris | reverse complement strand
TGCCATTGAATTTGATAGGAGCAAGATCAGATTCAAAGCATTTTTCTGGACTAGGTCTTGAAAGCCAACACCACTCTGAATCAAGTGGAACAGCCTGTATCTGCCCTCAACCTATGTATGCCATATTGTAGGGCTCAGGCACTGAATCTGGCAAATCTGTGAACCAGATGCTGCCACTGGGGATGTCCTGTGGGCAAAACACACACCCATCCAGGAATGGGTGGTGGCATCTCTAAGGTGCACTAGGCAGCACTTAAAACTATCAGATGAAATAGATCACAGTGTTCTTCATCAGGATGGAGCAGGTTTAGTAACGAGAGGACAGGAAAAATTAACTATAAAAGTTCTTAGCTTAGACATTCTGCTTAAAGAATTTCTGCTGCTGTAATTACCCATCTCACACACACAGCAGGGATTTCTATAACTTTAATTGATCAGAGAGAGATTGGAATTTAAGATAAAAAGAAACTGGATTTAAGATAGCTATTCTGGATACTTGTAGCAATTTAATACTCAAAATAAGACTAATTTAACCAGTCCCAACAAAAGTAAGTGCTGATTTTTTTTCTTGTTAACACACCACTTGTTGTATCTGCCACTGAAATAGTCTCTGAACGAGACATGTCTACATGGATGATCCAAAACAGACTTTGGCATCTGTTTTTGTAAAAATTGAACAAATCATAATTTTTACTGCAATTTCATTCACAATCACAAGTTTCTTAAAACAGAATTTTAATTAGCAGGATATCTATATGAACTATTCTGTGTCTACACCTTGCTTCATGTAGATAAAAACAAAGCTGTAAGTAATGAGAATGAACAGTCTGTAAAGGAGTCAAGAAGCAATTCTGATTGTTGTTTTTTTTTATCAGTACACAGCATTTCAAAAATAAATCAATGATGAACCCCAAAAGAACAAACCTTTTCTTAAATAATAACTAACCTTGAATAAGCTACTGCCACTTGCAAGGTGAAGATAAATACACCTGTGATTTTATTTATTTTTTTTAAATCAGACATTTGATAAAATGAACAAAGATCTTGCCTCTAAAAAAAGCTTGATAACACAAAAATACTAACATTTGACCAGGATATTTTAGTAATAATTTGTCATAATCATATGAAATCTCTGGTTATAGACCATCAGCTCATAGATGGAGAATGGAATTTACATCCCTGAAGCAAAATACCTACCTGGCACAAAAACCCCCTCACTTCTTAGTTGCATCACTGTCTGTATTTTGGTCTGAAATTGTGTGTTTTATTTACAAATAAACAGTGACCGTGAAAGAGGAAGAGGCCACTGAAAAGTTGTGGAGAACTGAAACCTTTTAAAACCCAACAATTAGCTCCAGTCCCAAATGTACTATCTCAATTTTAGTAAGGCAGAGCAGTAAGTCTCTTTGAAATGAAATCTTGGCACAATTCAGATCCACAATAATCAGGTTGTTTTATTCTGCAATAAACATTTATTTGCACAATATATCCACCTAAGTCCTCTCATGTGCCCTCTGGTGGTTCTATAGTCCGAGTGTGGTCTTCAGAACTGGGGGAAAAAATGAAAAAAATGAAAAAAAAAATCCTTCCACCTCCTTCCACTGAACTCCAAACCAACCTCAAACAGTTCAAGGTCACGTTACTGACTGCTGTGATTACTAGCAGGTTTAGTCAGAAAATAATGTGAATCATTCCTCATTAAGTTATGTCATTCTGAAGCTTGTGGAGACAGCAGTGAGGGTGTCTATTTTACATGAGGAGCAGCTAACAGTGTAGCTCCCAGCAATCAATATCAAACATTTTCTCACACCAGTTCTACTCCTCATTCTGCCTCAGCACTGTGAAAAACACCCAACTCCTTTTCATACAAAGGTGAACTCACTATTAAAAGGCAGAGTGTTTTGTGTGAACATATTGCAGCAAGAGCAGTGATGAGAATACTGTTTAAAATTTCCATCAGCAACTTCAGAAAAACTCCTGAGAGAAGGCTAACTACATGCAGAAATTTTTCTTCTCTGCTTCTCCATTGATATCTGCACTCATTATTGCATGATGTGCAGCAAGTTTCCTTACTTCAGGCTCTGTTCAGAATCAGTTTTCCTCTCATTTTCCGTAGTTTAAAGTTTCAGAAAGAAAACAAAGATACAGATTTACTTCTTTTGGTTGAAAACATAGCAAAATATCTGGGTGAGGGAGGGCGGGAGGAGGTAGGGCTGAAAGACTACAGACACATGAGTAACAACTCCTCAACACAGTTAAAGTCTTACCATTTCATCTTTCTCCCACTTATCAGTGTTGCTCTTGTCCTGGTTCACTATGTACCCAGGAGGAAGCCAATTGACTGGGGGATCAAAAATGGACACAACCATGCGACTGGGCAGCCCTTTCTTTTTTCCAAGGCGATACAAGTTGCAGTTGCTGACCTTTAAGAAAAACATTCTGATAAGCCTCTGGACATACATTTACATATAAATAGGTTAAAATGCAAAAGGAGCAAAACAATCTTCTATGTCAAGCCAGATCTTGTGCCATTTGCATTTTCTCTAGTTATCAAAGGGAGTTCAGCTTTTCTAATACAGTAGAGCCAACTCAGAGCAAGATACATATCTTCCTTTTCATTTGTTTTTAAGACCAAGCATATTAGGTGTAGCAATTTCAGGTAAAGGAATCTAACAGATGATATACTCACTGCAAAATAAACTTATCTCTGCTTTTAAAATAATAGTAAATACAACCTGTACAAGTGTCATTAATTACCAGTATTAATAATCAACATTCAGACTAGATTTGGAATGAAAAATTGTTATTTATGGGTTGATTGACCTAAGCCTTGGCAGGAGAAAATGTTAAAACAGTTCCAAGTTATTTACAAGTCTTATTAAATCACAATCCAGATGTTACTTTGATAGCCTCTAAAATTATTTTAGACATTGTAGAGGGAAGGGGGAAAAGCATTCTCACAGACAAACATACTTCCTGTTACTTTTTTACTATCAACTTCTGTTCTGCTTCTCCTCTTAAACACACTTTCCATGTTTGTTTTCAGAGTCTTGAAATTTGAACTGAATATTCAATCACTTTATTTGAACAGTGCAATTTACTTAGCCCTTATTTTCTGAAATGAAACTAATCAATAATTTCATTTTCAGAGTGATGTGTTTTATTAGATGTAGACAAAGCCTTAGCATTTAATTCAAGTTATCACATTATGTGGGGGAAAAAAAACAAACCAAATTAAAACTTCAATGATTGATTATTCCAACAGCAGTAGAACTGAAGGCTGTTTCCTACTGTTTACATTTACTCTAAAATAGTTTCACAAGTTTGGATGCAATAGTTCTGAAAGATTTTTTTGTTTCATTTTTAGCATGTCTAAGACAACGCTAAAATTTTTCAAGGAAAGTAACTCACTGAGGAAACAAAGGAAAGGTCAAGTAAAGCTACAACCTAAGGCTCTGTGCTGCTAACTCAACCCTCAGACATTTCTGTTACGAAGAGTTTTCACTCAACACAGCTCTAGTGTTCAGGGCACCAAATATCCTCACTAACCCAGAACTTCCAGTTCTATTCCATCCTGTCCTTTCTTAGGCTGGTAATCAGCTGGTTTAGATTTCAAACTGAACTGCAGAAAACTGCTTCAATCAATTACAGTTACAGCAACACTAAGCCCATAGCCCTGTATTTTTCTTCCTAATATGCATATGCTACTCAATGCATAATCAGTAAAGCTGTGAAATTAAACCAACCTGTTCCCATTCAACTTTCTAGCAAAGATTTCCCATCTATGGTTTGTTACAGTATGCCTTATACAGAATATCACTGGGTTGTTACTACTTACTTTTTTGCTTCTCATGTATGACAGCCGTCCCTCGTGAGCATCAGGGTAAGTGCAAAACAAGTATGTAGTGATGGCATGCTTTAAAAAGGAATCACCAAGCATTTCTAGCCGCTCCAGGTTAAATCCATCACTAGCATTTGAAAGAGTCAAAGCTTGAAGAATGAGACCAGGATTAGGACCGAGAGTTTTTGAGGAGTACCCACTGGAAGGGCTCTTTTCAGAATCTGCTCTGTCTTTTGAAAGATTAATAGCTTTTGAAGTACTGGTGGTCACTGCCATTTTGGGGCATCCATCTGAGGTAGATCTGTTAGCATTTCCATCAAGGTATTTATTACTCAGTAGAGTACATTCATTGCTGGGCTTGGGCTGGTTCTCACTGTTGTATAAATTCTCAATGGGATATGAGGTAGTTGGTTGTACAGGTATTTCCTGCCTGCAGTAATTCAGCTGATTTCCTTGGCAAAAGTCTCTGTTAACTAAATCACAATTGCCATTGGCAAGATTTTTATTGTAAGAAACACCATTAATTGCTGCAAGTTCTGCTGAGACATCAATTTGGAGTTTACTGGGTGACTCATTGAGCAATGTTCTGTAATTCACAGACATTTGGTCATGGTTTTCTGCAGAAGAGGTTCTATTAGCACCTTGATGTGCAGCATTTTCAGGGACTACAATTGTGCTGTGCTTACAGTAATTTTCATTCTCTACTAAAGAGGAGTTAGGAAGAGAGATGAAGGATTTGCTGTCAATAGACTTTTTCCATCCAAAGTCCAAGTTAGGATATCTGTAAAGATACATGTGGGGCTTGTTAACAAAAAAATATCACAACACCACCTTACATGCACATATAGGGTTAAATAGAGTCACAGCCTTCTGGAAAGACCAGTGACTGCAGCCTGTAACTTCACCTTCCCAATCAAGTCTTTTTAAACTATGTTTCACTGAGAAGTGACATGAGTTACACAAACGGTTTTATAATTCATGCAGTAATAGTTAAGTTTCCACCTTGTTTTGCAATGAAGTCAGATATCATACTGAAAAATACAGACTGAAAAAATACATGCCTGAAATCTGCAGGAAGTGATTTAACCCCTACACCAGCATCAGTGGCTGTCTGAGCTCTTAGCTCCTCGGCTGTCAGAAGGCAGTGCAGGCGGTAAAGTATGCTGGGGAGGCAAACTGCTTTTCTCCACAGCGATGCTGGAATAGGATGTATAGCACAGAGCTCTGGAACCAGTATCTGGGGAGAGGAGAGGGGAAGAAATGAATTTTCCTTGTAAAGGAAGTCATCAGATCACTATTAAAAGAGGCCACTGAATTAGGTACTTCTATTTTTACCTGCTTGTTCTGCAAACTTTCCCACTTTGCTTTCCTCTTCTCAGCACTGCTTAGTGGAAGTGCTTTTCCCTTCTGATTCAAATGGCGAGGAGTCAAAAGATTAAGTCTAAAAACCATGTGAAAATACTGTCATGTAAGTACATAATGAATAGAACTTACTAGCCTAAACATTCTCAAGTGATGACTTATTCTTGGTATTCAACTTCAATGCCTTGTGAAGTGACAACAGTTACCTCTAGGAAAAAATGGACTCAAGTTACAGTTGTTGTTACATAAGTTAAGTACCTCTTACAAAAAAAAAAAATCAATAACTATTTTGGAAGACACAAGCCCTGAGCTTTACCCCATAATTTGAAATTTTAAAAAAGGAAAGAAAAGAAGGCACTTTAAACCACAAACATCAGACATAAATATGACTGTTGTTACCTTGAAGATGTGTGGTCCACATCCAGCAGTGGCTGGTTGAGATTGGTAAGGTCAAGATTATACTTTGTTTTATAATATTCTGCAAAAGTTTCATATTCAGGGGAAGGGAATTTACTGAGTGGAGTAAGATCAGTGTATACATCAGCTACATAGAATCGATGAGGCTGATCAAAATTTCGATACCTAAAAAAAACCAAACAAACATTTTGGCATTAGAATAAAGCTTTGCTAAGTTCATGTTCTAATGTGGTCAGGAGGTAAACAGTTCAAAAGTTCACTTGAGATTTTTGGTTGATTTTTGTTGTTGTAGAAATCATTTGTTTAGCTAACTTGAATACTAAATGAGGAGTGTGCTCTAAGATAAGGATGAATAAAGTTGATCTTAAACTGAAATTCTCTCTGCAGGCATTTAAATTAAATGAAGGATATAAGTCTTCAAAATGTCATACAAAATCAAGCTCTGGACATCAGTAATGTTATAAATGATAATTTCTTAATTACAAACACCTAACAATTAAATAGGATATTTTGGCTTTTTAATGTCTAGTATCCTATGTGCTACCACCAGTAGAAATTGAGTTCCTCTGCATACAAAGATTGTACTACCTGTCAGGGACTGGAGGAAAGGTTGTCTGGCTCACAACAACCCCCATGGCAAAGCAGTGGGGGAACAGGGAAACTTCTGCATAGGTACAGCTGTGACTGCTCCTCCAAAACTCCCTTGAGCCTTGAAAGTTACTTCCTGTCCACACTGTGACCACATGGCTCTGACGTGAGCCCCAAAATGGCAGCGGTGACCACGTGGCCTCCCTGCAAGTCCCAAAATGATGCCAAAAGCACCTTGGCCCTGCCCAAAGCACAGCACAAGTGTGACCTGGGGAGGGAACCCATAAAGGGACGGCGAGACGTGGTGCTCTGCCACCCTGGATTCAAAGCGGCTCAGACCACGCTGGATCCATGGGTGGTGGTGACTCCTCTCTCTCTCTCATCTGTCTGTTTCTCTCTTATTCCCTCTTTTTCTTGCTCTTCTCAATATATAAGTTGCAAGCCACACTGAGCAGTATCCCCTTAACAACCCTCTAAGACTCAAGCAGACTGGGGCATTACACTGCCTCACATCTAGACTGGCATTTTAACTAAGTCATCCTTATGGGTACAAGTTGAAAGGGGAAATTTAGGTTAGATATTAGGAAAATGTTTTTTTACTGTGAGGGTTGCCCTGGGAGGCAGTAGAAGGCCCAACCCTGGCAGTGTTCAAATCCAGGCTGGACGAAGCCTTGAGCATCCTGGTCTGGTGGGAGGTGTCCCCGTCCATGGCAGGGGGAGTTGGGACTAGATGATCTCCAAGGTCCATTCCAAGTCCTAAAATTCTATGATTGTGTGAACCCTCCTAATAAAGCTAAATACAAAACCCCAAATATGTAGCAAGGTAAATTCACAGGCCTTCCACAGACAACACTGTTCTTGTAATACAGGCAGAGTATTATTGAAAGTAAAGCCAGAATGCTGCAACATCTTCATTGTGGCTACTGGTGCTCACTGGATACTATTGTGATAAACATGCACAATGAAAAATCATGAAATCAACATTCAATAGTTAGATTTGCCTATTAAGTTTTCATACTTTGACATGCTGCATCTAATATTTTATAAGTTTCTATTCAAATATCTAAATAGACATCTCTAAATAAAAGTAACACTATTAATAAGCCTTTTAATAAGCTTCCTTCTAAAGAAAAAGATCAAGAAACAAAAAAGCCTGACACATATGAGGCCAAAACAAAGTCCTTCTATTAATCTTATATATATATATTCAGCAAGTAGTGTTGCTTATAACAGACTAGGTACAACACAAGCCAGTCAGTCCACAGGGAATAATTAGGCCACCACAAACAGCATACCTTCCTTCAGCAGGCCTTTGGTGTGACTAAGCAGTAACCAGAGAACAGGACTCCCACTTAATCTTCCAAACTAAAATTGGTTTCACTGGGCCAGTTCTTGATGAAGTGGCAACGTTTTGTCAGAATGCTATGTAAGTTTTGTGGTGAACTCTACTATTCCTAATAAAAAGATAATGAGTCTTGGGAGGCCTAATCACTTAAATCCGAGTATATAAGATTAACTACTGATGAAAAAAACCCATTATTTGAGATAGATACCCTCAGATTAATAGCATACATTTCTTAACAAGCAATTCTGTTGCAGATACTAACATGCCCTTGGCTACAAGTATTTGCATAAATACAACAGGTACATACCTAAGCTATGGATAGAGTACTCACCGTGGAATGATAACTGCATCCTGGTAATCTTCTAGCTTGAAAATAAAAGGCATTTCTTTTGTATATTGTGTACTGGGAATGCCTGTACGTGCCTCAGATTTCTCAATGTCTTCCATAAACTTAAAGTCAATGTCCAAAGTGCTGGAGTCATCAACTTAAAAAGGAAAACATATAACTCAGTTTTCCAGGTTAAGCTCTTCTGACAAGTTGTAAATGACAAATTTTTGCTCTTACCAACATTAAGAGGTAGAACACAATAGGCTGAATCAGCTTCTGTGGGTTTGAACTCTAGTGCAGGTTTCTCAAGACGAAGAATATGTGAAAAGATGTACTGGTGGAGTCGTGTTATCAGCTCAAGCATTTGCAGAGACAGAGTAAAACCAGACTTCTTAAGCTCAATAGATATTGTAACCTCTCCAGAGCGAGTGTACACAGGAAAGTGAGGAATCTAAAGAACAAAACCAAAACAAATCACAAAAGGAAATCCAGAGTAAGACTCCTCTACAGAGGCCTGGCTGTTTAGTTCAGATGCTGACATAATTCTTGCCTGATCCAACAGCAAACTGGATCATAGTGGATCAGAATTATGGACCTTCAATTACAGATGAGATTTTGAAAGCTTAAAGAATGACTGATTTGGTTTTTTCAATACTTCTCCTTGTGTTTTACAGCTCTTCCCTTTGTAAAAGGTAATTAGAAATGGAAGCCCTCTTTATTCTGAAGGAAGAAATATGAAAACTAGGACTATTCCTGAAAGGTTTTCTTACGCAGACAATAGAAAATTTGAGAAAAATCTTCCTTAGCTGTGTCTCACCAACAGAAAATATCTTGCTATTAAAAATTTTCAGAAGCAAGAGGTGCCAAGCTGATACATCAACTCCTACCACACCTCATACAAAGAAGGAAGGATGCTTTGAATTTGCCAGTGCAAAATAGTAAGAAATGAATTTGTAAAACACAAGCTTGGCAAAAACAGAACAGACTGTACCATTCCTAAAGACAGAAAACAAAGTAGTGACTTGACTGGATGGATACTGCTGCTTATTTTCTGGGAGTTACTTGATACAAGCAGCAGTTACTGCCATTTCCAACTCCTCAGCCTGGCGGTGCAGAGTAAGTGGAAGTGAAGGTTCTAAGGCATACAGAATCAGGAAAGGAGATAGATTCCTTACCTGAGGTATAGGTTTGGCTGTCAATATGCCAAAACATCTTGTTGTATCCTCAGGAGGATATAGCTTTCGTCTCCTGAAGTTGAGCTCATCAGGCAGAGGAGTCGTTAAAACCATTCCTATTACATACAGGTAACAGGGCTGATCAGGTTTAGGATAACTATCCCTCAAACACTCTGGAATCTAAAAATCAAAGAAAAATACATTAACATGATAAAAATCAGTGAGGTTCAAAGTATTCTTTGAACAAGGATTCACACATTTTTTTAGAAAGGCATTGCTAAAAGTAGGGAATAAAGACAAATCTGGACTCAATTAGTCTTTTCTTTCTTAAGCAAATGTGTTTGGTCAGAATCCTGGCATGGCAGCCATGAGATCTGTCTAAACACTTGCATCCAGGGAGCACAATGCTCCCAGATCTTTCTATTAGCTAAGAAGCAAGTTCCATTACATCCCTAATCTCACTGTTATCCACCTTGTGTTAGAAATGCAAGTCTAACTGTAGGACACAGGCAGCACTTCACCATAAATACAACTGAAGCTTTGATGCCAATGTCCATATTTAACCAGTAACTCTGGAGCACATTTTATATCCAAGCTCTTAGGACTTTAACGGTAGAGGAGGGGGAAAAAAAAAAAAAAAGAGGAAAAGAAATCTACATGCCAATAATTCAATTTTCATATATAGCTGAGCTGAACTTACAGCTTCATTAATACAGATTCTTTTCCCAGCAGAACTGCTGAGAAGTATAAAAAATGTTTTGTACACACTTGGGAAAAGCACAAACAAAATTCAATCACTGCCCCTTTGCCCAGGTGCTGCACTGTAAGAGTTATCTCATAACAATTCTAGCTTGCAACAGCCACAAGCACTTTTAACTCTGCTGCTCATATTTGTCATAGACCTTAAGAAACCATGCTTTATGTTTGGTAGGAGTTCATTACTTTGCAGGTCTCAAATGATCCTCCTGTTTATCTAAAACTCAATTGCAATACATGTAGTCCTGGATTTTAAAGTTATACTGTAGTAAAACTATCGCCTTGGCTTAATGGAAAATTACTCATAAGTTTAATAACTACATTAAGCCCAAGAGAATCTAGCAGACCTTAAACATTTGCCAAAGCTACTTTTCCAGATGTGAAAAGTTGGGACAAAAGCAAGGGAAAGTATTCTTAGAGTCTCTGTATAAAAAAACCAAACTGAGAAAGGATGATGCATCACTTGACAAATCAACTGCTCTGAATGAGATACCATAATCTTGCATTTTATGAATCACCTCAATTTCAACAATCACTAGTGAGCTTAAGAGGACAGAGCAGAGGAAAGCACTTGTAACAAGCAGCACCAAGAAACACCGTGCAAAGATGCAAACTGTTTGTGAAATCTGGCAAGAAAAAGCTTTCCTCATCTGTCATTCCCACTGTGATGCCAAAACTTTCCTAATAACAGATTATTTGAACTACTAATAAAACTTGGGCACGTAGAGGATGGCAGGAATGGAATTACTGAAGGGCTGTCACAAGAAGTGAGGCTGCACATCAAGGTACAACACAGCACTGCGGTCTGCTACTGTGAGTGTAATGCTGACGTTCCTACATGTGACCAAAGGGTAATGATTTCTCCATGAAATGCAAAGTTTATTAGATTCTGGATGAGTCACCTGTCCTAGTCAAAGAGCCTTAGACAGAACCTGTAACAACTGCAGGGGAAGACGGAAGGTTCCAGAGTAGCTGCAAAATACTCTGACAAAGATTCTTTTCCCCGTTTTCTCTTAATTTAAAAGTATTTGAAGCTCCCCTACAAATACCATTTAAATACCATTAACAGATTCCCCTAAAAACACCATAATGATGATCCAATTCTTATAAGCTGATGTGGCTGAAACCTGTTGTAACACATCTGTGGATAACTTAATTATGCAGAACTGAAGCATCTTGCATGACTCCTTTAGTGTATTGAGTATAATATTTAGAACTACTTTAAAAGTTAAAAAAGTGTATTTATTTGATATTCTTATATTTAAACCAGAAATTATGAGGTTCTGTGTTCAACCAGTAAACTTGCAAAACTAAATCAAACATCTGAAAAACAAATTACTTTTCTGTTGTTAGTCCCAGGCACCTCCTTCAATGTTCAGTTATCTGTCTAGAAAGTCAGTAATTCTTACTTTTGCTCTAGCATATTTACCAGAGAAGGTAAAGATTTTACCGATTATTAATGCAGGAAAATTTTCCTCCTAGTTATTTTCATATTAGGCAAATACAGACACAACAAACCTTACAGAAGTGTATGTTCTTTAAACCACAGGCATACTTCCAACGGATGTGGTACCATAAACTCAGTCAGGTAACAGTGAAAGTTTCCACACAGTTAAAACTGCAAAACATTTCCACTATAAATGCTACACTTGTAAAATATTCTTATCAGGTAAGATTCAGAGGTGGCAATTCTGTTTCATCAGTACATAGAACAGAACCAGAATCATCAAGGTTGGAGGAGATCTCTAAGAACGCTGAGTCCAACCACTAGACTAAATCCAATCACTGCTGTAAAACACACAATGCATTTTATCAAAGCTGTAGAGAGCAGTGAGTGATACTAACAGCTTTAGGATAGCACTGTCTTCGTTTGGTAGAGCCTGGCCTTCCTGGAACACTGGTTTCTTCTTCATCATGCAAATCAAGTTCCTCCTCATATTTAACCGTTTCTTTACCAACTGGCATCAAATGATCATCCAGTTCACCTGAATATTAGGAAAGAGCACAAAGACATAGCTGTATGAACATCAAACCTTGGTTCCTTTAGATCTTATGCTGGAGATGAGATTGCTTGTGAAAACACCTCACCTCAGTTCTTAAAATACACAGACTATTGCAAGGCTCCAAAAGTGTAACTCTGCAGAAAGAGTGATAAAGACTGAATTTTGGGCAAAAACACTCATTTATAGTAAAAACATCTGAAATTTTAATTACAAAATTGAATTCTATAATGAAAGTATCAAAAACCAATAAACTGCTTTTGCCCACAAAAGCAACCTGTGATTGAAATACTCCTTTAAAAATCACTCACAATGAGTTATCCCAGGAAAGAGGGAACAGTTCTATTTCCCTATCACTCTAAAAAGCAAATCACTACTGTAGAATGTGCACTCTCAACGCTGGATTGGGTCATCAGGGTGTTATTCTTGGAAATATTTATTGGTATGAATTCAATGATCAAAGGATTTAACTCAGAGAAAACCCAAAAACAAACCCCAGACCTACAATTTTCTTGGCTTAAAAGATATGTAAATACTTCTGTACTTCATCAAAACACCCATAACATGGAACTCTCTTTAAAATGCTCCACAATGAAGAATATGCTCCATTATACCTACTAGAGACAAGAAAGCTGAAGTAATCCTGCAATGTCCCATTTTTGGAGCATGATACGATAAATTTTGCATTGCATATTTTCTATTTTAAATTTGTCACAATTCACTTTAAAAAACAAGCTATCTTTTGGCTGCAGAATATAGCCCCTGACCTATAATCAACATATTTTAGAGAACAAGACCCTTTTCCCCTTTCTTAAGTATATTTGGTGTCAAAATCTGTGTCTCTTGTACTAATGCTGCTTCTGCTGTTCAAGACAAAATATGTTCCATAACAATACTCCCCTGGAAAATTTACCTATAGCTTATGAGGTGTAAGCTAAATTTACAAGGTGTAAGCTAAATCAGTAAGCACATGATCATATCACAAAACAAGACCAGTGAAAAAAAGCTACAGCAGATAGCTACAGCAGAAATACTTGTACAACATCCATACCATATTCAGTTTCTCAACTGCAACATACTTTACCAAAAAGGTTGATTTTCCAGTTCTTACCAATTTTGTGCAGTTTTTCACAGCAAATAAGAGCTACAACTCTCTCAGCCAGTCTTGCACAACTCATTGGAGGACCCTACAAACATTTAAATACTTCGTAAAAACTTTGGTCATGCACATTACTTCCTGTACATGTTTAATTAGTTCAAAAAAAGCATATTAGGTAAGCAAAATTGTTCTTAAAAATACATGCTGACAGTTTTGAGAAGATATTCAGGCTTCTGTATTGCGACAGAAACCAAAATTACAAGAACTGAACATGCTACTGACCAAATAAAGGACAAATGTGTGAAACAACAAGGCACTGGGAAGATGATCTAAATATTTTTGCCTTTGGCATAAACAGTAACTGATGGGAAATGGATTATAGCAGAAATATACAGTGATCTAAATACAGTTACAGAGCACAAAACAAAAAGCTTTTATCATTAACAACAATGAAACTAATTGTAGAAACAGCACAGAGCCATTCTTAGACCAACATATTCCCTTATTTCCATGCTTTTCCCTCCCCAAATACCTACAACAATTGAAGCTCGAAGAGGTGAGTTGATTGGCAGGTAGAGAGTAGAGTAAAACGTGTGATCAGGTAGTTCCCGGGTTTTACACTTGGGAGCTAGGTGTGTGAATGGATCACTTGGTAATCTAGCACAGTACCTAAAGTAGACAAAACATTTTACAGATCATCAAAACCTGCAAATTGAAACTTAAACACATTTCAGTGGAACCTTATCTTACTGGTGTGAAAGTTACAGAAGATGCTTTCAGGCCATACTGAGCACTGCAGAGGTACATTGCTGACTGATCTTCAACAAACTACTGAGCAGAATCCCTCCAAGTCCTTCACCATAAACCCAGCAAGGTGGTTCCAGGGTTGTAACTACGCACAAGACTATTTCCTTTCAGGTCCCAGGGTTTTCACTGTGTCTCCTGAGTCTACTGGTGTCTTATTCCTATTTGTCATGGTTCCCCCTCTGAATGACAGCCTTTCCTCCTCATACTCACTGCCTCTCTTGCAGCTTGGTATCAAATGCAAATGTGCTGATGCTAAACTCTGTTGGACCTCCTAATAGTCCATGAGTAATGCCACAGATGAAGAGCTGCCAGCCTTTGAACCACCTACCATTGCAGCCTTCAAATCTGACTGCTTTGACAGGTTTTACCAGGCAATCCACCAAAATGATCTGCATCTCAAGAATTTGGCTACTAAGGTACTTTGGCAACTGCATCAAAAGCTTTACTTAAGTAAACGACATTCACTGCTTTTCATAGAGTCAACCACTTCATCACACTGGAGAGAAGAAGTCTGTTTCATCAAAAACTGCCCTCAGTAAATCTCAGTTGGCTGCTGCCAACCTAGTTTCCTTTATGTGCCTAGAAACTGCTGCCATGGTCAATAGTATTCCACATGACTACAGTTAAACTGACTAGTCCATAGCTCCCTGGATGATCTTCCTTGTCTTTTTTGAAGTATAACAATATTTACATCTTCCTGCCACTGCAGACATCCTCTAATTACCTACTCTAAATTGACTAGCTCCCTTGGAAGCACACCATCCTGTCCTGTGCAGTTGTTCAGCTTAATTATTGTGGTTGTGTTTTTAAGCATGACAGCAGATTGCAATTACAGATGTGAGTATCAGAACTAGAAGATTTAACTACAGTTTTAACAGCTCTTTCATTTATTTATAAAGCCAGCTTGACAAAAGCATAATCTTAGTACCCACTTTGAAACTGAATGTTTTCAGGGAAGCTTTTAATTAAACAGGAATCAATTTCATTACATTTATTATCAGAACTAGAACATCTGGTAGGATAAAGACAAAAGAAGCAAATTATCCCTTCAAACCACTGTGACCACTTTTAGGAGAAATCCTGTCAAGATGACTAAGATGAAACATGTAAAATGTCCCAGCCTATGCTTGCATGGTGCAAGACAGACTAAAATTCTTTTTATTCAGAGACATGAAGTAAAAAGTGAAAAGCCTCTTACCTATTTATGTGTCCAATAGCAGTGTTAATAGTAACTCTTGGACTATTCTCATCCGGCCTCAATACATAGGGTGGAAATACATCGTCATCATCAACAATGGGCTCAGTTTCAGTTTCATTGGTATCAACAGATTTTGAGCATTTGTTTCTGAGGATCTTAAGATTTCAAGAACAGAACATGAGAGATTTTTTCCTTTAAAAATACTATGCTACATTTAACCAAACCATGCACTTCCTTTGATCACATACCTTCTCAATTGCTTTGTACGTCTTAAGGTCTTCTTCAAAACTCTTGATTTTGTCTGTGTCTGCTAACATAATGTAATTGGAAATTGGTGCTCGAGCTCTTCCTTTTGACTGCACGTAGGAACGGTACTCTGTGGGCAAATCAAAACGCACCACCAAGTTGCATTTTGGGATGTCAACACCCTCTTCTACAATACTAGTAGCAATAAGTAGGTTGGTCTCATGTGCCCGAAACTTTCTAAGAACCTGCAAAAGTAATTAAGACAAATCTGAGAAACCAGTTTGAGATCTGTTTCTATCATGAGATTCAACAAAAGGCAATAAAACCAAGGTGAATGGCTCAGACACTCCAAAAACATGTCCAAATATGCAGATATAAAACTATTACAAAAGAAAAACCTTTCCAGAAACACAACAGGACAATTTATCAGAACCAGCAGATTTCTACGAATCAAATCTGGTATGTGGAATCACAAGTTTCTAAGAAACTACTACAGCCCCAAGCAATGGAGAGGATCCCATCTGTTTATTTACGATTTGTCAGTTGTAGCACAAAAGAAAAAAATTGCTGCTTTCAGGACAGCATCTTTTCCCAACCATTTCTGAGGCTGAAGCACATTCTGGAGCTGGCACTTCTGGTATTTATACCATACACTAAACAATACTAAGGAAAGGTGTGGTGTCAGAAGGGCAACCCAGCCTGGGGTGACCTTGAAATGAAGTAAAAATCATGGGTTTTTTTAATTTATATCATTTGATGATTTACCAAATTCACTTTTGGCAAAAACAAATATTAAACCTAGCTTAACTGTTGCAAATGTCAGGAACCTTGATTTTCTTTACAGTATTACCACTAATGCAATGCAGAAAAATTAGATGATGATCTGACTAGACATAAACATGAATTTACATGAAGCTTTAATTTCTGTTTATGCAATATGATATAGCAATGTCTCCAAACATGTTGTTATTTCTTTTAATGAGGAACATCTGTATCTCCAGTAAGTACACATATATGTTAAACCGAAGATATTCCCTGAACTTCCAATGACTGTGGCCCAGATTCTGCCTGTTGGTTTGGTTTGGTTTTAAAGACACACATAGAGGAAAATAAAAAGGTTCTGAAGGTACTGCTAGTTTAAATTATTTTTCTTGAAGTTACCTCTTCCTGTTTTCTAAATTCTACTTCCATCTGCTTGTTACGAGGCTGGTTCTTGCCAATGCCATGTCCAGTTATAAAATTGCTACTGATGTAAGCCAGTTCTGGATCCTGCTTGCCAGCTTCTTTTATCAACCTAAAAATATTACATGTGTTTTTAGAAGTCACACAACCCAGAAAATGGAAAAAAAGTCTTTTGTTTGCAAGACCTACATTGAAAGAAAAAATGGAAGCATGACAATTAAGCCACGCTAACACTGACCTTAGTCTTCTCAAAAACCCCTCTAACTCTAGTGAAAACCTCTGTAAGGATAACACAAGAGACTGCAACACCTGCATGAGTGTCCATGCAGCACACACATTTCAGACCAGAAAGACCTGTAACTGCTCCCTGAACAAAGCATTTCCTCAACATAAGATGCTATAAACAGACAGGGGAGATTCAGATTAGATGTAAGGAAAAATGTTTTCCCTGTGAGGGTGTTCAGGCACTGGAATAGGTTTCCCAGGGAGGTGATAGAGTCACCATCCCTGGAAGTGTTTTTAAGAAGTGTCTGGATCTGATGCTGGAGGATACAGTTTAGGGGTTATAGCAGAGTGTCAGGCTAATGGTTGGACTTGATGATCTTAGAGGTCTCCTCCAATGCTGATGATTCTATGTTTCAGCCTAGAAGTTAGCATAAGACTGCAATCCTCCTTGATATTAGAATATATATTCTGCTCAAGTATACTGGTGACAAAATGTTCACCCATTTTTCTAAAGAGCAATACTCAGCCTTCCCAGTGAGATGTTCACTCCTTGTGAAATTAACTCAAATGGAAGACTTAATCCAATTCTTTCAAAGGAACACTGAACAGGGATGTGAGGATTATCCATGCTCTCAGTTTATTCCCACTCAGTTTAGGTTACAGAAGCAGAAAACACTTCTGCAGTGCTCTCATTTCACAGGCAAGGCAGGAGATTGCTCATAAATTATGCACTAAATCTAAAATGAGGCATTTATGGATTTAATTACAATGTGCAATCAAAGTAAGTATGCTGCAGCATTGTTAAGTTGATCAGTTTTCAGGATGGACAGAATCTGGGATTTTTCAACTGTAACAGGTTTTTAAGCAGCAGAGCCAATAAAATTCAAGGGATATATACAAAAAATGAGATCCCTTGCATGTCTCACTGCAGCCATCCAGGACTACTTTGCTGCGCAGCACATCCATCATGTCCAGTACCAGGTGCTGCTCATAGCCAAAGAACAGCCTGCCTCTGTACACCTCCAACAGTAATTCCAACCTTTCCCAAATAAATCTAGCAGTTCTGCCTCACATACAAGAAGATGGGTGCTGTGCCAGACCCCAGCCACATGCAAGCTGCTGCCAAATCAGATGGAAAATGGCAAAGTCGTCCCTGCTCTTTCTGCCCTTGGAAAACTCCTGAAGTCTTGCCCCTTTTCCTGGTGTTTGTTTTAAACAAAATTTATGGAAATATAAAACACCTTGAAGACTTGCTTCCTTTGCAATCTGTTAAAACTGGACTGGACAGGGAGTATAGGCAAGAGGATGGAAAAGTGGCAAATAGATTGCCATCCTTGTGAAAACAGACTAGAAGAATCCTCTTGTGCTAAAATGCAAATTTATTAGTTCAAGGCTAAATGGAGTTAAACTTCTGTATGCAGTTTAAGCTCTTGAGACAGACATACTAAGAAAGAATGGGTTAACAACTGGGCAGAAACCTTATTTTCTTTTATACTTCTTTTTCCACGTGGCATTTCTCTTAGGTCATATAGATTGAGTACCTAACTAAGCATCTCAAACTTTCTTAGCTCTATTTCACTTGTTATACAAGTTAAAAACATCTGAATAAACATTTCACTGTGCACATCTTTGGCAAGCTCCTGAGAAGCATTCAAGATTTTGAGATCATGACTAAAAAAAGTATTATTTGTGGTAGGTAACAGGTGTTGTTTTTCAAATATAACTTCTGCTTTCAAACCCCTCTCTAAGGGAGCTGAGAGGCACTGCAATGAAGGAAATTGGGCTTTAGAAAATGTTCTCTTTTCTGAAAAGGAGCTTATAGGCCCAAGAATTCAACTACATAGACCAAATTCAGCAAGCCACTACATCAGTTCACTGTACTCAGAAAGTACAACATGTCATGAATTTTGCCCTTCTTCAGCCATCATGGACTTCATAGAATGGTATTCTAAATCTCTAAATACTAGTGTAATGAATATATTTTAAGAAAAACTACACTTGTGTTTTAACTTAGTTCCATTTAATGATCCACAGTGGATTAGTGGAAGGCCAAGTAGTTGTGATAAACTAACTCAAACACTCATGACTCCCTTTTCTGGGAGACAGTCTTTCCCCTACAGAGACAATGGAAGTATAGCTATCACTATCAGAGGCCCCTGAAGTAAATCCACTGCACTGAAATGAACCTACAGTGAGGTTCCCCACGGAAGGATTTCAGTCTTAATTCCAACAGCTCAGATCTGATGGTCAACCAGGTGTGTTACTTGAGGTCACGGAGCACTTTGTCAATCTGGTAGTTAGCTTCCAGAAGAGGATCAAAAGTTACCTATTTGTATATGTATGCTTACATTTTGCAAGCACTAACCTCTACCCCAGGTACCTAAAGCTTAAAGATGGCTGATTTCATTACCTATTTGATCTAGACACCATATTCTGTCAGGTTCAACAGCAGTTAGATATAGTATAGTGCATAAATCAGAGTCTACAAGAACACACAGTGGAAAACCAACATGATTTAAATCACATTCGTAACTTAACAGAGAAGAAAAAACTTTGCACAATTTTGTTCATTCCCTGTAGGGTAATGAAATACTCATTTCAGCTCAGCAAAAATGTATCAGATTCTGTTGATGTTATTTCTTCAGGAGTTATTAACAGAATATGTTCATTTCACTGAACAGCTTAGTTTGCCTCACACTGCAGATTTATGTGAACATGTTTAAAAATGTAGAAAAGGCAAAGAAAAAAGATGAAGTTCACAAAAAACACATAGGCAAGTCTGCAGATCAAAGAGTATGTTATTCACTCAAACTATTGACTCAGGCAAAAATGTATCAGAGGGGTCAGATCAGAGGTCTCCAGAATGCAATAAACACCTTCCACAGGACATTTGTTACACTATCAGAGAAACCTACCAAAGAAACAAAATCAGGATAGGTGAATAAATCATATGTCATTCACAGTTTGTGGCACATAGCATTTAAGTCTTATACATAACTAACACGAGTCACATTCAGGAATACGAACTGATAAGGAATTAGAGTATTGCAAACTGGCAAATACTCCTATTTTTATTGGTGGAGACTGTAAGAAAGCACTTAGTGTTTGACTGAATTGGTGTTTTATAAACACCAACTGTGAAAGTAGTACTGCTTAATCTTAAGAGATATTTGTGCAAGGGTATATTTGATTTTCTATAGCTTTGGCTCATATAATACTGTTACTCACAGGGAGAGAATTCCAGAATTATGGCATTCAGTAGGCTAGAAAAGTTTCAAACATCCATTGCAAATATAAAGAGCAATTAATACAAATCAGTATATGCCTATTTTACAGGTTAAGTACAGTATCTCACATTTTGCCTTCTAAAGGAATCAAATTACAAACCCAGATCTGAAACAAGCCCTTGAGTACAATTTTCAAAGACACATGCTCTTCCCATCCACTCCACACAGTCCAAACCACTATTTTTGTTACGCTTTACACAGATCCAGTATGATCCTAAACCAACTTCATAAACAGAAGTCTGAAATAGAAGACAATCCCGCACATATTCATGCTATTAACATCCTAGCAGCTGAGTCTGCCTTTTTTCTTTTTAATACTCTTTTAAAAAATAAGAAGCTTTACCTATTCAGAACAACTGCTGTGTATCTTCTTTCCACAAAAATAATTCCACATAAAATATTGGTAAAGGGAGATGGGAAATTAGTCTCCGGCTTCTCTTTCTCCTCAATTTCTTCATCCTCATCATCATCTTCAGAATCACTCCAAGATACATAATTATCCTGATTCCTATTGTTATACCATTCAACACTTTCAAACTGCTGCCGCTCATATGGTTTGTATTTGCGCAAGATTTCAAGCAGCTTTATTACTTTTGGGGTCACAAATTTCAGGTCAAGTGAGGCAGGCGAGAAGTGCTCTTCACAGAGTGCATGTATTTTCCTTAGGAAAGTGTCTGTAAACAATAAAAACTTCCTGTGCAGCTCCTCTTGTTCATGTTTGATATACTTCTGTAGCTCCCTCACCATCATTCCAGCTACCTTATCTGCACACCAGGGTCCCAGAACAACCAACACAGCTCGACAGTCTGACAGTATCTACAACAAAGGAATTCATGTATTAGTTCTAAGAGGACATTCATGAACTATTCATTTAAGACTAGGGGCTTTTTTTTAATCTCTTACAGCACAATCTTTGTGAGTATTATGACAATTTTCTATTATGAAAACATACAGAACCTGCTTTTTTTATTTAGATACCCTTAGGAACTTTGGTGTTTCTAACAATGCAAGTTTCCACCCTTCCCCTTAAATTACTACCAATCAACTTCCAACTCTGTACATTTGGGAATCTAAAAAAAACCCCAAGCTTAATTAATATTTTGAAATTTTGGGGAACTGTAATTTGAAATTTACCTTAAGATAATTACACGAAAAAGGAGAATGCTTCTTGAGGCAGCTAGATAAACAAAGCAGTAATTCTTATTCTTTATACACAACATAAAACTAATAAAATATATACTTTACTGGGCATTTGTACTTTGTTCCTGATAACTGGCAAGGTTTCAAAAGTATGTAACCAGAAAGTTGTACAGTGGCCTTAGGGTAGTCTTAGCAAGACTAGCCCCTCAAAGGAAAAACAAACCCCAGTGGTTTGTAAGTGGAACAGGAAAACAAGAACTATACCCTACTCAGAGAAAACAGACAGGCACCTGAGTACCATCATCACCTCATCTGATGGCCAAGTTGTTTCTTCCTGAAGAGACAAGTGATGACACAAACTAGGAATTCAGAAATGGGGTACACTGATAATAACATTAATAAGACTCGTTATTTGGATGTCCTATATTAGAACAGAAGAACTACAATTGAACTAAAACAGTCAAGATGATAGTTTTCAGCTGCTGCTTTAATTTCTTTTCCTTCTCCCCTTCTGTGAGGGTATCATGATCCTCCATGAAGTTTGTCAGCTGTAAGACTCAAGGGCAAAATTATGCAAACTAATTGTAAATGCTTTCCAGTGCCAACATAGAATGCACCTTTGGCTGAAACTCAGTTCTTTTTCTTAATATGGGTGTCTCCACCTTCTTGGAGAGCTACTGGATAAGAAAACAACCACAGAATTACAAGCTTTAGAAGCATAGCAGTTAATCCACTCATCCAGACTCTGCAAATCATGGAGCCTGCCTTCAGCTGCAGCATTCCATATGTATTTTAGCCTATTAAGTTTCAAGTTCAGCACAAAAGTAACCAGAACCTCCATTTTCCATGCAGCCTTATCTACCATCCTTCCCTCAGGCCTAAATAATATTTTACGGACAGCATCAGACTCGTCAGTTTCTAAGAATGTTAAAGGAAACTGGAACACTTTGGGCTGAAGAAAGAAATAGATTCTTCAGCTTTCTCATGGACTGTAACAGTAATGTGACATCACTGCCGACTTCTCATTCAACAAAGACTTACATACCTTCATAGCTGTAACTCAGGAGGCAATTCCAAACCACAAATCCCAAGTGGGGAAAAAAGGTCCCTGGACCCCTAGTGAGGTCCATGCTCAATACACTACACCTTCTGGACTCTACTCTGCCATCTGGCATGACAACATCAGGGCAAACATGCAGAAAGCTGGTGACAAGCTTGAGATTCAAATTCTGTCCCAGCAAAGTGTGGCACTAGTCCAATGTTGTTCTAAGATAAACTGCAGACACTGTATGTCTATGGCTGGAATTTTTGCCTGAATTCTTCCTTTATCAACTTTTAATACTACTGGGTACAATTTTTCTGAATACTTCTTGAGATACCTCTTCTGTACTGAATTATTCAAAGGTCATAGGAGACTGTGAAGATGTCAAATTCTTGACTTTTGAGATAAGGACTCTCAATGTTAGGGTGCAGAATTGTTTTAGTGCTTCAAGCAAATCTGAATCTCAAACTAGATGAAGTTCTTATCACTGGTTAACATTCAAGCCCCATTCATTTACAAAAAGATCTGCCCTGTTAGTGAATTGAAAAGATCAGAAGTTGTTTTGCTCAGATAACCTGTGACATCTTCAGTAATACATAGCAAAGAAAAAACAGCAGCAATATTTCTATTCCCCAGGTTTCCCACATAGCTTGGCATCCTTACCTGCTTAGAAATTAAGGTAGAATCTCTTTCTTTCGAATGTACAGATATGTTGCAGTCATTTAGAAAAGCAAGTGCTTCATCTAATTCCTTTAATAATCGTCCATACAACCCACTTTTGTCAGTATATGGTCCACAGTCTACAACAATCTCACACGGCTGAGAAGTATATCTTAAAGAGGGCAAAGATCAAGTTAAACACAACTTCTGAAAGGCAGAGCTACTGCAGCCTGCTAAGGTTATACAGCAAGTGCAACAGCAACATGATGCATATTCAAGAACATTTCCTTCCACACCATCAATTAATAATGAACAATAGTTATACAGTTAAGTACTTTAATACAGCAAAATCTCCACCACCCCAAACACTGAAGTAGCTCATTCTAAAATGCTGCTCTACTACACCCCCAAAAAAGGAGGTTAAATATTGTTATCTTCATTTCAAATATCAGAAGACTCAAGGCAAAGAAATTGAATTTACTTGACCACCATCTTCACCGTTTTTTCCAAAGTGTATTCTCTTGATACGCAAAACAAAACCAATCCACACCATGTAAATTCATGTCTATATATTCTTCTAAACAAGTTTAAAAATGACTGTTCTTGAACAGGAGTGAGAACTTATTTCAAGGAAACTGTTCATACGGGTTCAGAAAAATGCATTTAGAGCATGTACACACACAAAATACCTGTTCCAGAGCATGATATAATCACTTTCAACTTTGAAACTCAGCAATACAGTACAGCTGGTGCAGGAAAACATGCTACATAAAAATCATTTCACCCTCATTTTCCTCTACAACAAGTCAGCAGATTATCACCACCTTTGTTTTAAGCAACATTCACAGGATTCTAGATTCGTTAACTCCCTTGCTTAGCTGCTTAAATATTTACTACTTCCTCTCATCAGCCTTTATACGCAGGCTGGTCATTTAAAAAAAAATAATAAAAAGAGAACTTTTCTGGCATTAAGAACATATTGCACTGTGGATGTTGAAACATCTCTCTAAGTGGTGACAATATGGCACACACTGGACATGAGACAGTCACACTCCAAGCACAAAAGTGCATTTTACAAGTTCAGAAATTTGTTGTAGAATGTGATTTTTTTTTAGGCTGGTGGTGTGTTGGGGTGTTTTGTTTGCTAGTTTTGGGATGGCTTTTTTTGTTAGTGGTTCTTTGCAGTTGTTTTGTTTGGGGTTTTTTGATTTCTTTTTCTTAAAAACATCTCCAGAAAACCTCTGAATATCAAGGTCAACCAGCCTTTGTAGTCAAAAACCCATTTAGCATTACATCTCTGCCCTAAATAGAAGTAGTAGCATCACATATAAACTTCTCTAAAATTTAAACTAGGAAATATGCTGCTGGTTTATTACTCTATCCAAAATGAAAATGCAGGCATCAATTTAACAGCCATAATTATACAACACACCTGTCTAAGACCACCAAATCAGTTGCAGTTTCAGCATTGCTTTTTAGAATTTCCTCCAGTTTCTGGATCTTCTCCTCCAACTCAGCAGGATCACATTTCCCATTTAAAATGGAAGCTGTTAATCCCAAGATTCGAGGACATGATGGGTAATCCTCACAAATCTGTGGAGTAAAATCAAATTATATTCCTTAGGGCAGTTATCCTGCAAATCTACCATCAAGCTGGCAGACTGCAAACTTTAGATGTTCAGCCTGGAAACTTTTATTTCAGTAACAGGTGTTGCAAAAGGAACCAAACACTGAATTAGTATTTTCTTCTCTACTAACTGGAGGTTAAACTAAAAACTGAGTAACATTTAACAGCCATCATATTTAAAAGTAAATGCAATACTGAAAAATATAAAGAGCTAGCATTGCACAGAGTATGTTTGCCACGCTTACAACATATATCACAGTACTTCCACACCATATAAAAAGGCACATGCACTTAAGGAGATTTGGAGACATTTATTATGCAGGTATCGTGCACTTATAAGCCAAATACTAAATGGAGCCAAGAGGATTCCAGAGAGAGCCCTACAAACATCTTTAGAAGCCACTATTTTAAAAGTAATAAAAACGGATTGATACAGCCCATTCCCAAACTCAAATATTTTATCAATGAATTAAAAAAAAAACCCTAACTCCACAAATTCAGCTTCTCTGTTAATACCAGATTGTTCTTTAATCCCCACTGTCAAATACAGTACATACATTATTTTTCTACCTCATTATAGTCATTTCACAGTCCCAGAACATGCTAAAATATGGTTCCGCTAATATTTTTCCTTTGTAGCAAAAGTTGCCTTAAATGGTTCTCAATTCTCCAGTCCTCCCACTGACTTCTCCTCCTCAACCAGGTGTTAAAGTACTCATGCACTGGAACCTCACCTTCATAATTTCACGGTATGGATGATCCTGGATTGCAAGATGGCACTCATCAAACACCAGAAGATTAATATTTGACAGGGATAAATACTCATTTCTCAAAACAGTCAAAGCAACATGACATGTCATAACCAGAACCTAGATCGGAAGGAGAAAACCAGGTGTCAGTGCAAGGTAAGTGCAAGCTGTCCTAGGTCAAGTAAAGCAGGAAAGCCTTTTCCAGACAGCACTAGCAAACACCAACCCCTATTCATCTACTTACACCGGGTAAGCACAAAAGAGAACAAAACATTCTCTGCTTCAGAAAGTAATATGTCAGAAGGTTTATATATATATAT
>NW_008671904.1:29524-30999 GCF_000695815.1 Acanthisitta chloris | reverse complement strand
ATATATATAAACATGTGTATTTACTCTCCTATATATTTGGTGAGTGTGCCAGGTAGGTTTGCTGCTTAAGATAACGCATTATCTCCCACAGAAAAGATCTCACAAGATTTTTCTATGGGTCAAGCAAAGGTCACAAGGAGCTTTATGTAACTACACTGTACAGTACATTGGGACATTCTGAAGGGACTAACTTGATTTGCTTGAAGCATGTTTTTGCACAGATTAACTGTTTTGGTTAGCAGCAAAGCACTACGGGTCCTTCTGTCACCTTTCACTGAAATAAAGACTGCAGTTTTGTCTCTGCAAGTTTGAAGAGGGCATCTCAGTCTATCATCTCTGCCAGCTTCCACTTGAATGATGGTTGGATAATCTCTTTGTTTCAGGATGACTGACATCGTAGGAAGTCATTACATACATGGATGCTCTCTCTAGGCATTTGGTTGGAGGCTTAGTCACAGTGTGTTAATTCTGGCAGGCATGATTATTAACATCAACACATCCTAAGAATTGGCTTACTAGTATGATATGGTGATAAAATCATGAAGCAGCTATGTCACACAAAGCAGTTACACACAGATCTCAAATACTTCATCCATTCTTCAACAGCAGAACATCTAATTCAGTATCACATAAAAGGTACTTCACATGAAGAAGTGGACCAAACAACACATCCATCTTGCATAGCTTCTCTCCCACATCTTTTTCCTTCTTCTCTTCCTTGCTCTTCTGAATCAAGAAATTAATTTCACTTTAAAAATATGGGAATTAAAATCTTCTGACTTGATATTTCAACTGTAAATGCACAGAGCCTATAGTGAATACAAGTCCTAGAGCCAGGAAGGCATTTCCAGCATGCTTTCAGGTATCTGAACACCCATATGCATTTTTGTTTTCAGATATATATATATCTATATGCTCACACACAAAAGCTTATCTTTCCCAGCCCCAGGATTCCTACATTATTTATCTACTTATTGTATTTTTACTACATTATTGCACCTGTCTGTTTAAGTGACTGAATTCCTTATAAAAAAAAGGCTGAGCTCAGAACTTAACTGCTCAGATTTCTTTAAGAAAACATCCCTTTGTAAAGCTGGTATGCAGGTTTCCATCTTCAGCAGACCAGTGTGTGCATTAGTGAGCTGGAATTCAGTGCTGACCCCACCTCAAGCTTCAGGAAGATGAACTGCAGAGATGCAATTTTCTCATGTCCACTGTCCCAAAATAGTAACCACAAGTGCCATTCTTAAGTTCCTGACAATGTTATCTACAAAAATAGCACAATTTGAGTGAAAAACTAGAAGGAAAGAAACAGTTGAGAAATTAATACAACTACAGTTGCCTAAATATTGCCCAGACTAAGTAGCCAGATTGGGCAAGTTTCTTGTCATTACTAAGAGTTGCAGCCAGGTTCGTAAGGCACAAGGACCTTACATATTTCTTCTGGTGAAACAGAAAGAATGCTTACCATAATC
>NW_008671904.1:25982-29507 GCF_000695815.1 Acanthisitta chloris | reverse complement strand
CCTGCTGGAACAGATTTCAGTGCACCTTCCCCACACCTTTACCAGAATTTCCTCCAGGTAGGGAGAATAACATCTCAGAACAGCACAGTGAAACCTGATAGTGCTCATTACATCAGATCCCTTGAGCTGATGCTAATACTACAAGGAAAATACCTCATTGCCACACTTGTTGTGATGCATTAAACATCCAAAAGACTGTCTGAGATGTTGTGTTCCTGTTTTCTGAAAGGACACCTCCATCCTGTTTCAGGTACCAACACCTCACTTACATATGCCAGCAACCCTTCCTCCCACTGCTCACTTCCCGCAGCCTAGAGAAGCCTCCAAGGCCCTTGGAGAGATTGCTGGTTATGATAGCTGATGTCCCTGCCTCCAGAAGCAACTCTCAGACTTTAATCTATATGAATTTGTTCATCTATTCAAAATGTCTTACTGTGTTTACAGGCTACAGGACACTGGGGAAATCAGCCCTAATTGCTCCATTTTGAAAATACAAACACTTTCTTCTATATTACTGTGGAATCATATTCCAGCAGCCTGTGAAGCATTGCACTTGATCAGAGACTGATGTCTCCCAAGAGATCCTCAGCGAGCTCTGTCCTGCAAATTATTTTGGATACTTTGGAGCAATTCAGGTTGTAAAGAGAAGGAAAAAAGGCCTCATTCGTGTTCAGTGTAAATGACAGGCAACACTGACAAATGAGGAATGGGGAGCAGTGTTTTGCTATAATTGAGAACTCATTGCCAGTCCATATGATACACCACAAGATACATGCTATGGCAGTAAAATCAAAGAGTATGTCCCTTGCTTCCAGGCACATGTAGTCCATCAGAGCACTTGCTTGTGAATGTGTAACTTCCTGCAGGTTTATTCTGGTGGCTGGGTAGATTTTAAGGTAGTTTATTAAAGAACTAGCTATGATATCTTCTCAAACTTGAGACTGGTGTCCAAATAGTACTCTACCAGTATCCACAATGGAATATTTAAATGGAGGCAATTTTTGTAAAGAACGTATATGGCAAAATACTGAGAAGTGAAAGAGCTGTACAAATACAGCAGAGAGAAGTAATTTGCTCTGATTTACAAATAGCACTTAATGACACTAAGGAAAGGGGTCTGTTATTTCAAGCCAGGAATATGTTTATTCTGGAGCAAAAACTAACAGCCCAGTCAACAAAGAATCATGGGAAAGACAGCCTTGGAAGTTGCTACCCTAAATCTGTCAAAAAAAGGGAAGAACAAAGTTTGTGAGGAAATAGTAAAGACTGAAATCATTGAGTGCCCCTAGTCATGCACAGTTTAGTCATATAATGGAATAGTCATATGTTAAAACTAGAAAGTGCTATTAATTAAAGAAAAGGTGAATTTGTGCAAGCTTGACAAATTCTTTGCATGTATACTAGAGGTTTTATTTTGTGCCTGAGCTAACATGAAGAATCTGTTATGCAGAATAGATCTTGAGGGGTGGTTTGGTGGGGGTTTTTCTAAATCTATTAAGGAATCTGATGGGAAAAAAGACAAAGGAGAAAATGGGAGGAAAATAAGTTTTCACACAGAACACCACCATCCTTTTAAGTCTATTAGCTAGATCAGAGAAATTGGAGTTTGGGAAAGTTTAGTGTGCCAAACTGGCCTTGCTCTGACCCCTCCGCCTCATTAAAAATCTAACACAAAAGGGAAGGGAGAGTTGGTTACAATTTTCTTGTCTTTTTCAGATTGAGTTGAGTAAAATCCTACATAGCCAAGCTTCCCATGTGTAATCTTCCAGCTCACTAGCAAGAACTCTGATTAGTTAGGAAAGGTTCAGGCAAAAAGCTAACTTTTTCCTCAAATATGTTTCTGCTAAGTCACTCAGTCTCACTGCTAGGAGTGTTTCAGGACAGCTTAGTAAAATTGCTTTTCTTGTAAAATGAACATCCTTGAATCAACCTGAACAACTCCTTTCGTCTTCAGCACTTAGATGTTTTGACTTTATTAATCCATGGGCAGTACATTTAAAAGTCTGCCTTGCCTCAGAGAATTTATTCTCTGCTATTTCCTTACAGCAGCCACTGTGGTACTATGTTAGATTATGCTATTCTTCTCACATTAAAAGTTCTGGTGTAGAAGAAGAGCTATGCAGTACCCAACCACCCACATTAAACAAATTCTCTAAAATTCGTATGGGACACAGTAAAGAAAAAAAATGCATCTATATTTAGTTTGATCATTCCCTTGCCTGTGGAAGTTCACTTTTACACCTGATTTTCAGACTTGTATCTGTGTAGTATATCTTCTTCTAATGCTTTTAGTAGAATCTGAATCCTAGAATTTCTCACCCCTGGAAAAGAGCCATGGCACTTTAAGATAAACTGATTATTCTCTTCAGCTTGTACATCAGAATTCTCAGACAAAGGCACAGTGCAACAAACCAAGTGGAAATGATATTTTCTATGTTCCTTGCCAGTTACCACTGTTTTGAAAAATTCCAATTAGATATTATACAGCTGTATATTTCTTAAATCAAAGTACCTTATGGAGAGCTATCAACTTTGATTAACTTCAAGGTTAAAAGTCAGGCAGGTTACCAGTAAAAAAGTGCTTTCCAGACACCTTTCATACTGCACCTTCTTTCCTGCCAATGGACTTGGCAGGGTAATGAATTGCTAAACAGACTGGAAGCATTCCGATCTTTTATTTCCATGTAAACCAACCAATGAACTGCTTTGGACCTGAAGCCCTTATAATTTTCTAGTCCCCAGCTCCAGGAAAAATAAGTAATTTTATTTCACTGAGAATTACAGCTATTTGGAATGCATTCTGGAAAACCAACATGAAGGGAAATTAACATCCTACTTGCACCACCTTTCACTCTCATCTCTAATATGAATATCTGCTCTTGAATGAACCATCTGCAGGCCTATGCATTGGGTTTGCATGACCAGGTTTTGATAGTGAGGGGGCTATAGGAGTGGATTCTGTGAGATGCTGCTAGAATCTTTATCTTGTTTTGACAGGTTCAGTGCCAACTGGCTCCAAAATGGACCTGCTGCTGGACAAAGATGAGCCCATCAGTGACAGTGGTAGCAGCTGGGGGATTGAGAATTAAGAAGAGGGGAGGAAAAAACTGTGCAATTGCAGCCAGAGAGAGGAAGGAGAATATGTGAGAGAAACAACTCTGTAGACCTCCAGGTCAGTGAAGAAGGAGAGGGAAGAGATGCTCCAGTCACTAGAGCAAAGATTCCCCTGCAGCCTGTGGTGAAGTCTGTGGTGATGTAGCCTGACCCCTGCAGCCCATGGAGTTCTACAGGGGAGCAGATATCCACCTGCAGCCCATGGAGAACCCCATGCCAGAGCAGGTGGATACCAGAAGTAGGCTGTGACCCCATGGGAAGCCCATGCTGGAGCAGGCTTCTGGTAGGATTTGTGGCCCTGTGAAGAGAGGAGCCCAGACTGGAGTAGGTTTGCTGGCAGAACTTGTGACTCCATGAGGGACCCACTCAGGAGCACTCTGTCCCTGAAGGACTGCACCATATGGAAAGGAT
>NW_008671904.1:17725-25869 GCF_000695815.1 Acanthisitta chloris | reverse complement strand
CAGCAGAGACAACATGTGATGAACTGAACACAGCTCCTGTTCCCTGTCCCCCTGTGCTGCTGTGGGGGAGGCAGTGAAAATCAGGAGTAAAGTCCAGAAAGGAGGGAGGGGTGATGGGAAGGTGTTTTAAGATTTGTGGGTTTTTCTCATCATCCTACTCTGACTTGATTGGTAATAAATTAAGTCAATTTCCCCTAGTTGAGCCTGTTTTGCCCGTGACAATAACTACTGAGTGATCTCTCCATGCCCTTATCTCAACCTATGAGTCTTCCATTATATTTTCTCTCCCCAGCCCAGCTGGGGAGGGGAGTTATAGAGTGGTTTTGGTGAGCACCTGGTGACCATCCAGAGTCAACCCACCATATCCTCTTACATATTAATGATAAGTATCAAGCTATGACATGTTTCAAACTACCTGGCAGAATGCTAAAGAGGTAGGTAGGCTGTTTCATGGTGTCATTAATATATTTCAAAGTGGTTGGATAAAAAAGAAGAAAAAGCTGAAAAAAAAACTAAACCAGAAAACCCATATGAAATAGCTCTTCATTTGAAGAGCAGCCCATTAAAACCATGCTATAAGGGATCACTGACCATAAGGAAAAAGTAGAATAATTAGCCAAAAACAATTAGGACAAAAATCAGTTCAGACTGATTGTTATGCAAATGTCCCAGACTGGAGACTATATTCATGGCCACTGACATTTTGACTAAATTAAGTTTTAGTGGATATGAAAGAATCTGTGTTTCATTCTCTGGGGGAAAATGTACAAGTTTTACTATAGAAATTAATCAGTGTCCTCTAGATTTAACTGTGATGTTTAAAAATCATAATGCACATATTTTATGAAGATAATGAGGCAATTTAACTGGGGAAGAACATCTCCTGCAGGTGGCATGATACCAATTTACTCTTTTTTCAGACTTCATAGGAGTCACAAACTCAGTGAACATCTCCACAGGGCCGATAGCTTTCCCAACACCTTGTCATCTGTAACACTTCTACAACCTGGATATATTCAACATGTCAAAATATTCTGACAGGTCTTTCCATATTTGAAATACCTTCCCAGATTGACAAAAAGTCATGATTTCTCTTTGAGAGCTATATTCTCCTATACAGTGATTGTAAGTTTTGGTGGCTACCTTTTTTATAAGTATTGCCTGCTTGTAGCAATGCCTCTTCTGAGAATGTCCTGGAAGACCCTGACAAAAACTCTGCTAAGTCAGAGTCCATCAGTCACATTTTTCTAGCTCACCAGGCCAGACACCTTGTCAGGAAACCAGACTGTTTTATTATCCTCTGTTCTTAATAAACCCATTTTATTGTCTTGGAAATAAAGATCAATAACTTGATCAGAATCTTTCCAGTGATCAAATGTTAAAAAACAAAAGGGAAAAAACCCACCCCAAAACAAACAAAAAAAACCCTCAGAAAGCTTCTGCCTTTAAAAATGCATAATTTCATCCTTTTCCAGTCTTCCAAGACCACCTCTGTTCTCTTCAGGTAAGTGCTAGTGTTTCACAAACTTCACTAGCTGCTTCTTTTAATTCCCTTATAAGATGCTTTTTAATATTGCTTTGCCAACAAACTGCAGCACATCTCCATTAGCTAAATATACTTGAGTCTGCTCTTCAGTCTGTTGTGAACTTATCTTCCTTCTATAGCTATTTAGTTAAAATTACCTGATGGTCTTGAATTTTTGTGAAGGCTGAAGTGAAGAAAAAATTTAATTCTTCAACAATCTTTGCTTATCTGTTCTTTTCTTTTTGTTAAGGCCTAGTATTTCCTTTGCTTCTCTTTCATTTCTAACAGAGTATTTTCTATTTGTTCATCTCTTGCTATCTGGTATCTACTATGCACCTCCACTCTCTTTGCATTCTTGAATTATTCCTTCATAAATGCATCTGGTTTTCACTTCTGATATGATATTCATTAAATTTTTAGGTCTGACAGAATTTATCCCCAAAATTATCTCCCTGACAGCCTCGTGGATGTGTTGCTTTTTTTGAAATCCTTTCCCATTAGTCTATTGCTATTCCTCTATAAAATTTGGGGAAAAAAAGAATGGTATTAAAAGTTCATAATCTTTAACCTACATTTCTTTCCATGGTGATACTTTAACCAATTCCTTTTTATTCAAGACCACATAAACCACATAGCTTAACCTCATACAATACCCTCCATAGTTTGAACAAGACTTTCTCAAAGAATCATAGAATGATTTGGGTTGGGAGGGACCTTAAAGATCATCTAGTTCCAATCCTCCTGCCATGGACAGGGACACCTTCCACTGGATCAGGTTGCTCAGAGCCCTATCCAACCTGGCCCTGAGCACTCCCAGGGATGGGGCATCGACAACTTCTCTAGGTCACCTGTTCCTGTGTCTTACCACACTCGCAGTAAAAACTTGTTTTCTAATACCCAATCTAAACCTACTCTCTTTCAGTATAAACCATTCCCCTTTGTCCTGTCACTACATGCCCTTGTAAAAAGTCCCTCTCCATCTTTCTTGTGAGATCCCTTCAGGTACTGGAAGGCTGTACTTACGTCACCCCAAAGTCTTTTGCTTTCCAGGCTGAACAATCCCAACTCTCTTAACCTTTCCCTGTAGATGTGCTAGGGACCCCAGAGCTGTGTGCAGTACTCCAGCTGAGGTCTCACCAGAGTGAACTAGAGGGGCAGAATCACCTCTCTTGATTTGCTGGCCACATTTCTTTTGATGCAGCCCAGAATGTGGTTGGGTTTCTGGCCTGTGAGCACACATTGTCCTGTTTTGTTTTGAAAACTATGTCCTATTACAGTTTTTAATGTTTGACTTACAGGTCTCTCTCTGGTCTCAGATGATGGATGGATTTGACACAGTGTTGTGATTGTTTGCACTCCCAAGGTTGTCGCTGAAGAGTAGCAGAGAGGTTCTCACTAGACCTCAAGCCAGAGGCTGTATCGGTGCCAAACACATTTCTATCTACTGTAGTATCAGTACACAAAGTGTTGCTGGGCAGACATTGTTATACCAGCAGAGCTGAATTTTGTACTAGTGAAGCCATCCCATAATTTCCAAGAAATAATATTCAGCACAAGGTTTAAGAGACATTCTAGTCACCTAGCACTAGTGGTTTCTGAAAAAAGGTTACAAAGAAGTAGAGTGCAGTTACACATTGTCCATGCCACAGAAGAGGATCATCAACTATAGTTTCAGCAGACTTAGGTACTCCACCTTTAACAATGCATGCAGCATCCTGCCATGCCACCTCAGGTTCTATACATTTTTATTCCATCTCCCCCTGTTAGGTTGTCCCAGAAGATGCAAATATCTGTATGATCTGTGTATGATTTCACACAGATAGTTGTCTTCAATAAGAACTTTTAACTGTTCTTCTTTTTTAAATTATTATACTAATTTAGAACTTGCTAATAGAATTCAGCATGATTACAAAGCATTTTCAGACTGGTGTTTGTCGTAGATGATTGTAATTGGTTTTATTTGCTCCAAGGACAATTAAAACTTTATACTTCAGGGCATGCTGCAGTGGCAGAGGGAGACCACCAGCTTTCCCAGTGAGAGATATATGCAAACATGGCTTTTTTTTAGCTCCGGGCTAAACAACCCCAGCTCTCTCAGCTGCTCCTCATAAGACTTGTGCTCCAGACCCTTCACCAGCTTTGCTGACCTTCTCTGGACACACTCTAATTACGGAGCAGATAGTTGAAAGAATTAAAAACAAACTCAGCTTCCATTCAGCTGAACTGGGCAGGGACCAGAAAAAAAGAAAACAGGGCCTAATAGTGTACCTTCTGGGAAATCACTCTGCTTTATAGTTTGTCCAACAGGTTAGTTTCACTAGCCTGGTCAAATCAAGTTTAGCTGAGAGTGCTGTTTATTTGATCAGCTGAGCAGGCAGTGCTCTGGTCCTCCAGGTTTCTGGCCCTGTCTCTCTACTGGAGGTGCACTCAGGACACAGTGAAGGAACCACCTCCCCAGGTAATGAGGCTATGGGGTTGGCCTGATACAGAAAGATGTATCAAACCCAGATGTGGTTAGTTGCAATGGGGGAACCATGAACTGGACACTGAATGAAATATTTTTTAAGCTGTGGACTTAGCTAGTATTTAAAAACAGCATAGTCATTTCTGTTGTACACCTCTGTACATCAGAGAGTACACTGACTGTGACCACAGTCCATAGAGAAGCTGTCTGTGTTCATGCATGTAGAACTGGAAAAATTGCCTGTAGAAAAAAATGTCATTTTCCCCCGAGCAGCAGGTAATCAGCATTCAGCAACAGCCTTGTCTCGGCATGAAGCCTGATAGGAAGCAGTGTCATAGCAGAGAAATAAAATAATTGAAAAGGAAAACATTTCAGCACTCAGGATGGCTTCTGCCAGTCTCTCCGAACTAAATCTCAACAACTGACTGGCAGACAGTGTCTGCCAGTGTCTCTCTGTCAATGGAATAGGTTGGCCCTGACCCTCTTCAGAAATTGAGACACATCAAACAAAAGACAACAAGACTCATCCTCATTTTAGCACACAGCTATTAATTTTACGGTGTGACTGCTCCAAATAACAGATGCGTAGACAGAGCTGTGCCTGGATTCCAAGTGATGGGAGACCAATTTCCACCACCTTGACTCCTCTAATTACACTGACAAGCCTCCTGAAATCTCTGCTGTGGTTCTTCATCTGAAACAAAGATGCAGATGATTCTCAATAGCGGCTGTTGAGCTGAGAGGAATGAGAGGATTAATTAGTTGCAGTTCATAAAACAATAAGATGAAAATCCGTGAGTAACTGCAAAGTGTAATTGGCAATAATGATGCGATCACCACAGTGCAAGAAGGACGGGATTGGTCCCAGATATCTTACATCTGGAACAAAATACATTGTTTGCACTAAGACCATGGACCAGGGAGAAGTCCAGATCACCAGCTGGCTCTTCCACTTTGCTGGCTTGGGCAGCTGCCTGCTTCTCCTGGCAGAGGAGTAGTTCTTCAGCTGAAGAACATCTTTTCTACATCTTCAAGAGTCCAGTAGTCTCCATAGGTCTTACCACAGGACTGTACCAGGGCATCCTTCAGTTCATTGTCAAGGGTTATGGCTTGCTCTGGTCTCAGGGTCTGTGAGGTGCCCTGTGGAGGAGCAGTCATGGAACAGATAGGGCAGATTTTTAAGCTTTCCTCTGCTGGCCCTCTCACCCCACACCCCAACCCCAGGTGTGGTGCAGGCTGCCAGCCTCTGATGGTGGGGCAGCCACATGGCAGCCCCTGCCACCCTTCCAGGCACACTCATCTATCAAGCATCACCCAAGGACAAAGGGTTCATCTCATGTGCTACTTTCTTAATGATACCAAAACACGTTTATGATTCTGATCCAAGACAATTGAAGTCTTTCACTTCAAAATTGCTACACTGAGCAGTTTTGACATTTCTAGCAGTGTTTTTCTCCTACACCCAAAACCATTCAATGCTCTCACCTATTTCACAGTTCACCCACCAAGAAAAGACCATAATATGTGGGATATATTTTGCAGTGAAGTGCCCTTCTGTCTCATCATTGCACTGCTTGCTCTGTGCTGAGCACAAGGAAGTGATTTAAAGTATAGCTCTGCTTGCATACACAAAGGATTACACTAAATTTGTAGCATACCAATCATAGATTTCCTGTCCAAAGAGCCTCTCTCCTTGGCTTTTCTTTCCAGATGTCCTTTACCCATGACATGACAGGAGGTTTGACATTGCACACAGAGGATGGACTGTTTACAGGTTTTACTGCTCTGTTGGGTGCAATGAGAGTGCCAGATGCCTACTGCAGAGCTCCCCAGGGTGCTCTGAGTGCTGGGGAGTGGGGAGGAGGGGAAGAAGTACTGGGAAAAGAAAGAGAATGCTGAAGAAAGACAGAAAGCAGAGCAGAGGAAGAAGAGAGCACAGCAGGAAAGGACACAGTGTAAGGGAAGCAAAGGGCTACAGAAGGAGCAAGAAGGTGGCAGAAAAGTTTATGAAGAGCTGTTTTCATCTCTTCTGTCTGAAGTGAGACAGATAGTTCACTTGCTTTTTACAACCTCTGACAGACTCTGCTTCCACTGCAAGGACATCACTGCCCAGCACATGAAATGGCCTAAACAGCAAGCACAATGCTCCCAAAACTTGTTATATCAACAGTCTGCAGGACAAATTGCCTCTCCACAATGGACACAGAACAAAGCCAAGAGCAGCACAAACCTCTCTGCACTGACTCCAGGCAAGGTCCTCAGCTCCTCCTGTGGCCCTGAGAAAGGAATAGATGTCTCCCACCTTGTTTGAAATCCTTTGCCTGTACAGAAGAAAGTGTTTCCCATCCCAAACCTTACCAGTTTACTGTAAGACAAAGCCATAAATGAATACAAGAGGTAAATACAGAGGGGGAACAAAGGTGCTGTGATCATGAAGCACAGACACACGCACATACACTGCCAGTTCCTGCTATTCTGCCCAAGGATTGACTATTCCCAGTCCTGACCCACCAGCCCTGCCCTACTCTCTTCAGCTCAGCCAGCTGAGCCCTTCATCCCATTAAACAGAGCAAAGAGGGACTTTTTTTCACACTTTCAGTACTAGATCTTAGCTAAGCAGTGTGTGTGCAATGAAGTCAAGTTATCTGCTAGCATGTGAGCCATGCCTGTGTGCATCACCAACCCTCCCACCAGGTGGGAATGACTTTCAGTCCCCTCTGGTCAGAAACAGGCTTAGACCAGTGACCTTTCTGAGCAATTGAGCTCTAGAAAAACAGTGTTTCCCCTTCAAAAAGCATAGCAGGCAGGCAGGTCCTGCTATGTCTTCCATGCTATGCTATACTAGCAACCTCACTGGTTTGCCTTGCCATCTCTGGCACTGACACCATAAATGTGGTATTCAGTGTATTTCAATGCATTGTTAGCAACAGAAATGATAAGTTCAATTGTCAGGTGAGAATAAGTTATGGCAATCCTTTAACTCTTTCATCAGACTCTAACACATAGAATCAGAGAATCTGAGACTGTTAAGGGGTTGGAATGGACCTTAAACATCATCCCCCCCCCCCCCCCCCCGCCATGGACAGGGATAATAATGAAGTCTCCACAATCAATGGTATTTGATTTATACACTTACTAGCAGTAACTCACGACTAACCTTGATGCACAACAGATGGGAAAATCAAAACCGATGGGTTTGAAAAGACTTTTGGAGATTGTGGTTGCTACAGAAAAAGCTACCTGCGCAAGAGGGAAAACTTTCCCCTCAGGCACAGAGAGAATACAGTCTGAATGCACTGTCACCGGTAATGTCTAATACAGAGGGGATTCTCTGCAAAGGCACAGTGATCTTCCATTACCCATTTTATCTTATAAAAGGTGCTGGCATATATTCTACACTCATTTGTTATATATTATATTATATATTCCACTCAAAGTTGAATGTGACCTTGTACGTAAATGTTTTACTCTGTGCTTGGAGCTGAAAACCAGGTTGACAGAGTCCAATGCTAATTTGAAGGAACTTGAAAATGCAGTGGCTTTTTCTTCACATTAACAAATAGACATTTTGTAAATATATGTTCACATATTTTCCACTAAAAAAAGTAGTATCTAGCGCAAATCATCCTTAGCTACTACAGGTAATGCAAGATTGAAAGTGATTATAAATCCAGGCATGGAGACTCCAAACATTCTGACTTACCTATGTAGATGTATTAGAAAAATTGTATTTGTGGTTTAGACTAGTAATTCATGTTACTATCTTACCATGTAGCTAACAAGCAGCATAGGCCAAAGATCAGTCACAGCACAAAACATTTTTCTGATCATTTTAAAGAGATGCTGTATTGGGTCTGTGTGGCCAAGTTTTGGTAGCAGGGGGCTACGCAGGTGACTTCTGTGAGATGCAGCTCAAAGGTTCCCCCATATCCTATAGAGCCAATGCCACTTGGTTCAGTGATGGACCCACCACTGGCCAGGGCCAGGTCCATTGGTGATAGTGGTAACACCTCTGGGGTAACAGAGTTAAGACAGTCTGTGGAACAACAGCTAGAGAGGGTGACAATATGTAAGGGCAACAATTGTGCAAACACCAAGGTCAGTGAATAAGGAGGGGGAGGAGATGCTTCAGGCACTAGAGGAGAGATTTCCCTA
>NW_008671904.1:6443-17697 GCF_000695815.1 Acanthisitta chloris | reverse complement strand
AAGACCATGGTGAGGCAGTCTGTTCCCTTCAGCTCATGGAGGACCCCACACCAGAGCAGGTGAATGCCTGAAGGAGGCTGTGACTCCTGTAGGAAGCCTGTGCTGGACCTGTGTCCCCATGGAGAGAGGAACCCATGCTGGAGCAGGTTTGCTGGCAGGACTGGTGACCCATGGGGGACCCATGCTGCATCAGTCTGTTCCTGAAGGATTGCACCCCAAGGAAGAGACCCACATGAGTAGTTCATGAAGAACTGCAGCCCATGGGAAGTTCTCACACTGGAGAAGTTTGTGGAAGGCTGTCTCCAGGGTCCCTAGGCTAGGGCAGGGGAGGGATGTGAGGAGTCCTCCCCCTAAGGAGGATGGAGCAACAGAGACAACATGTGGTGAATTATCACAGCCCTTGTTCCCTGTCCCTGTGCCACCAAGGAGGAAGGGGTAGCAAATTCAGGAGTAAAGTTTAGCCGGGAACAAAGGAGGAATGAGGAGAAGGTGTTTTAAGATTTGGTTTTGTTTCACATTATCCTATTCCGATTTGATTGCTAATGTCAATTTCCCCAAGGTGAGTCTGTGAAGGTAATTGGTGAATGATCTCTCCCTGTCCTTACCTTGATCCATGAACCTTTTGTTCTATTTTCTCTCTACTCTGTCCAGCTGAGGAGGGGAGTGAAAGAGAGGCTTTGGTGGGCACCTGGCACCCAGACAGGGTGAACACATCACAAATGTGTGTTACAGCTGAGATCTCAAACATCAGGATGGAAACTGGGCATGAAGCCTCTCTGCATGATGTAGATTGTAATTTTTCATCTTTTGATAGCATGACAGTTTCTGGCTTTGTAATGATATGCCAGTTAAAACCCCCAAACATATCCCTTTGTCAGTGAGTCCTCCAGAGATTTATTCACATACTCAGCACTGTGCAGTGACGTCAATGGGACTTGGAGCAGAAAGGATCAGATGACCTCTCAACATAACTTCCACTCCTAGACTTCACTGATTCACCATCCACAAAGGTCAGCATTGCCTGATGATCCTCAAAGCCTGATCCCACCTCATCTGAAGTCAGAGACAGCAGTCACAGTAACTGCACCCCTAAAGAACTCATTTGCTGTTTTTGCTGCACTGCTGACTCAAGTGTCTTGGGAAGTCTTGGAGAACACACACTGTAGCCACACACAGTGGAAAATTGGATTCATCAAATTCATAAATTTAAGCTAACACTTAATGCACAATATTTTTGTCCTAATAAACTTTATGAAGGAAGTCTTGATAGGCCTTTTTAAAAAGAAGAAAAACCAACCCAAAACAAACACACAAAACTCCTATTTTTTTAATGAATTATCACAGATATATGTAAAATGCAAGAATAAATATCAGATTTGCAATAAGCAGAAGCTTTATGAAATCTAAAGTGAACTGTAAGCATCAGCACGTATAGGAAGACTAACCTGCTGGGCATCCTTCTGAAGACCATTTATAACTCAAGTGCACATATATCAAAAAGACAGAATATCCATACTCTTGAAGAGACTTCACAAGTTTATTCCTGACACAAGTATGTATATTGAAGTATGGAAGACAGTGGAGAATCCATTTGATTTAGAGCAGTATTGGATTCAAGCACACCAGATTTTTATTTCAATTTTTTGCATTTCCACTCATATATCTCACTGATCAGAAGACTCTATGATCCTGTTTGTTATACAGGGGTACAAGAAAATTACTATCACAGCACACATAGCATCCCCTATAGACCCAGTTCTGGTTCTGACTGGAAAGTTTGACATAACTTAGATAGTTTTTCAAGTATAAACAATTATATAAAACCTAAAAATTCATATAAATGTAGGCATATAGCAATACAATAATTTCCCAAGGTAAGGCAAGAAGAAACTCACACTCGCTCTGCCTCTTAGCCTAGACAGGACTCTGTCGTAGCTTGTGAACAATATGATTTGGCAGAGAGAAGTTTTCAAAAATCTTTTAAACTTTTCCTTTGCATGTAGGCAAATCTTCTAGACAAAAACCTTCTTAAAAATATCTCATGGAGAAGCAAATAAACACAATTCCAATGAAAAAAATTTCTTTGTGTCTGTAAACCAAGCACAAGATATTGTTTGCATACCAAATATAATGGTAAGTGACACTGATCAGAAATTTACAGGCAAAAAATCTCTCTTGAGGAACTACAATTGAGCTGGAACATGAGGAAAACATAGTGGTTTATAAGAAAGACTTCACATCAAAAAAACCCCACAAGTTACAGATGATATTTTTACATTACAGATAAATAGGAAGAGAAAAATACATGTTCTACACTTGCAGCATTAAGTCATCTTTGTGGTTTGATCTTCAGCTGGTGTGTCAGTTCTCTTATGCAGGCTAGAACAAGCCCTGGCTGTTGGCACAAGCTGATTCAGCTGTTTCAAACTAGACATTTATTGGAGCACATATTGAATAAGACAGGGTGAATTCAGCTTGTTGACACATTTAAGTAAGCAATGCTTCACAGGACCAAAGGACTGGTGAGAATTTTCCCAGTACAATGACACCGAGCCAGTCACCCAGGCACAAAGAGGTGGCAGTACCTTGTGGTCAGCCTACCAGAAAACAAAGTCATGTTACTTGTTTCCAGTAAATAAGTGGAAAATAGCAGTGTACAAATCTTCACAGCTTCCTTCTTACAATTATAGTGAGTTCCTTTAGTAAGAATGCACAGTGGTCAGAAAAGATACTGACTTGAAGTAAGTGAAAGACAGATTTTATCCAATCAAACGTTTCGAAAGCTAATTGAAAAACATCAACCAAAAGCGAGAGACCAAAAATTCTTCAGGCTGATTGAAGACCTGCAACTTGTACTAATTTAGTGGAATTTGCAGATAATCGACACACATGTATTTGTCAAGTCTGAAATGCAGACATAAAGCTTTCTCCTGTATGGTGCTACTTAACCAGGAGCAGCTCACAACTAAAAAATTAGCCCCCAGAACACCTTCCTAGCATTCCAGCCATATTTGAAAAGGGACTGGAACAGAAATTAGCACCATTTCCAGATGCATCTCCTCAGATTTGTCCTCTTTTATCTGCTGCCTTTTGCTTCCTAGACATTTGGGTTCCCAGTTTTCTGTGTCTGTACTCCAACGGTAACCTTTTACCAAGATGATGCCTGTCCCCTACAGGCTCACAAGATAAAGACAGGATCCTATAAATCATCTGTTCCTTCTGCTTACTGAATTTCTGTTAGAATCAAGTAGCATGGACCCCAAACTCAGCCTCTGTTACTGTTGAAGACTGCAAGGCTCACAAATCCAATGGACCAGCCCCTGGCAAGCTCATCTAGCTCTTTCTTCAAAAGTCTGCAAGAAGCCCCTATTGGAAAACTGCAGACTTTGTGCAACCTTTGCCAAGTATTCAGGTTACATAAGCACCATACTGAAGAGACAGAAATATGTAAGACGCAGAGGCTAACAGGCTAAGGGCGAGGCAAACAGCTTGAGAACAGCTCCTGAATTTGAGTCTTATCACTAATCATGACTACACTGCTGGTCTTGGTTTGGTAGTTTAACCTTGTTCAAGTTCTCATCAGTAAGGGAAACACTGACCATAATTTCCCATCTTGCAGTGTTTCACTGTGCACAGAAATCATGAAACTAGCCAGTCAAACATTCCACAGACTGGTAGTTTACTGACCTGTAGAGCTAAGGCATATTGCAGTTGTACTCTGCAAAATGCTCCAAAGAAATTATGTCAAAGCCTGAAAAGCAACAGACAAGAACAACTGATACTATTATTCCTGCACTGCAAGGAAAGGAATTAAAATGGTATTCACCAGGCTGTAACAGAGGTCTAATGGACTTGGGATGACTAGAGGCTGTCTCACGCCCTTGATCTGTCCTCCTTCTCCTCTGTAAACCTTTTCCAGATGTAAAAAGAAAAATCAAAATGTACTTTTGCCCAAGATACCTGGCAACTTCATAGAACCTGAATGCCTAGGGGTCTTATATATGCAGCACTGATCATTATGAATGAAGTAGTCAAATGACAGCATGTAAAAATTAAGGCAACTTTCCTGAAAGGTTTGAGGCATAATGGAAGAGGGTTTTTTGATCTGGATCATGCTCAAATAGGAATATAAAAGCACTTCTTTCATGATTCACTATTATAAGTGGTTTTGCTACTCAAAAATAGAAGTCGAGCATAAATGTGATCATCTGTATCTGCTCAATATCATATCCTGCCTGTATGAAATGTCTATGTTCTTCCTTAACAAGTCTTGACAGTAAGACATGTTCAATATGTTCTTTATTAGTCAATCAGATTCTTTTACACTTGCCAAAAATCTGATTGACTCCACGTCAAATCCGTATTATAAAGTCAATAGTGCAAGTTTGGCATTAAGACTATTTGTGTCTTCATGCAGATTCTTGCCCTTCACATACACTTAGCACATTGACCACTGGTCCCCAAATGGCTTTGAAACACCTACAGCAAGTCACAATGCTGCTTTGCTTTACAAGTAAAGCATAAGTTTAAAGTGGACAAAATTTTAAAAAAGGCATGAGCAGCTACAATTCTTTTATTTCAAGAGTAGATTTACTCATTAGCATGAATCATGAATTTAGTGCTTTGTATTTTAAACTTTGAGACTTCTGTGAAGAGCAACCTTTATCCAATTTCGTTTCCATTATATTTCCTATTATGCTCATAGATCTTCCCACCTGTAATTAGCCACAGCTTTCAAGACTGCCTGCACCAGTGCATATATAATACTTCCAGTTTCAGAGCAGTGTGACATCCTTCAGTAACGCTGGTAGCGAAATTTCTATTAATTTAAGAAAAAAAAATACATAATGAGGATTATAAACTCCCAAGCACTATGTCCATGCATTGCAGAAACCCAAATTAAGACCAGTTAAACTCTGCAGTGTGTAGGTCTGCATTGTTTCTTCAGCGATCATTGCATTCCAAAAATTAACGAAATCAGTTTCTCCAATAGACAATATTAGAGGAGACAACTGATTTATTCTACCCTATTCTTTTCAGCTAAATGATTCTTCAAGTTTTAAATCAGGTACTTCAGAGATATCTCAGATTACTGACACAAAGAAATACAATTTGAATACCAGGAGTTTGTCCAAGGTCATACTCAAAGTCTGAATCGGAACAAAAACTGAACACAGTCCTACTGTACCAAAGCCCTCATGATTTAAATTGAATGTGCTGCAGACAATTCGGAGATGATATTTGGACAAATATGTGATGAGACATCTTGCAACGTCTAGGGAGAAATAAGTTGTGTTTTTGAAATAGCTTATTCCCAAGGAACTCCTGCAGAAAAGGCAATTTTCTACATCTCTGCTTGTGTTCATAATATTTATCTGTCTTATCTGTATGCTCAGAGCATGTGTTCTGTGGAAGCTGTCAAACCCATGCACCAGTGAAGAGATCACATGAGAACAATCATGTCCTCTGTATGTATTATAACTGATTTTTATGGCACTATATAATAATAAAAGCAATATCATCCATTATCCAACCTTGCTAACTAATAGCACTGACAGCACTACACAGCTCCCATTACATTTTTTAGTCTTGCATACTGCTTTCAATCCCTCTAATTACTTCCCACTTTTATGACAAACAATGTGGCAGAGTAATTCAGTCTTCATGACTGGCACAGAGCCTCTAGAGCCTGCAGAGGATGTTAAATATCACATCTATAGTCAACAAACCTGTGTGAAAGGCTGGAGGTTACAGCTAGAGGGTACAATGTCAAAGTCATACCAAGATCACTAATGGCAAGGTTAATAATTAAGAATTCTGCTGGTTTCAACAAGTTCTTTTTCTTGTAGGAGACATATAGGAGAATATTGTTCCCACACAAAGGCAGAAAGAAAGAGAAACAGAGAATATGAAGAAAAAGTTACTTTTAGACATCCTTTTTATTTCTCCTGCACAAGTATATATATACCGTCATCATAGCTAGCATTTGTTAGATAAAATTCTTTAGATTTGCATTTTTTCTTCTTTCTTTTCTCTGTCCATTTTTAATATTTTTTTAGTATTTTATCATTTTCCCTATTTTCTTCATGTTTTGTTCATCAAACTACCTACAAAGATCTAATTAATAATTTTATCCATTAAATTAAGTGATCTGCAGAACACAACCAAATAAACCAAAACCTCCAGATATTTTCCTGTAGGAAACTGGCATTAGTAAGCCAGAGATAATATCCATCTGGTACTGCACACATTTTCCCAGTTCCATTAACTAATCCTTCTTCCTTTCTCTTTGAGCCATTTTCTCAGAGGTGCCTGCTGGAGTTCCTGGTAGTAACAGGCAATACAGCCTGTTATGTTGAAAAGCGCATGAAAGAGAATAATGCAGTTAAGTAATGTCCCTACTGTGTGTAGATAGAACTATTTTCTCTGGAAATGCTGGTTTACTATGAGACCTGACAAGAAATTTAGGAAGGGTGCAAGTAGCCTAACGGACAACATGCAATTTTCTCTTTCATTTTAAACTAGTAGGATCAAAACCCATGATGGACACACCAAGTTAGTTAAGAGTAAGATGACCATCAGTTTAGAATATGAGACACCAGTCAAAAGCCAGAGTTTTGGGCAGCCTTTTATGGATACACAAGACCAACACTTTCAGACATAAAAGCTGCAAAGGGCCATGAATGTGAGAATACCTAATGAACGGGAGGGTCCTTTATTTAATGCTGTGTGAAATCAGACTGTTGAAAAGAGTCCAGGTGGTCCTTACTGCCTGTTTCTGCATACCCTTGGAAAAAAAACAACACTTTATTTTATTAGATGCTTTTCCCCCCTTTTTATGAATACTGAGAAGTTCATCTGTGTCAAAAACAAACTTTACTTTTTTAGTCAAGTCTCCTTACCACATCAAATACAGCCAAAACTCTTGACCATGAAATCATACTTACCAAATACAATGTAACATGTTCCAATGATGATATCAGCTGACTCTGTTATTTTGGACTGGAATGCTGAGTTACCAAAAGATGGGCCCATCTGAAAAACAATAGAGGACAAGGTATTAGAAATTCAGTATCCAAGCAGGCACCTGTGACATCTCTGCAGGGGTTGTAAGTGGGTTTTGGGGGAATGAATTAAATTTAATTTTACTTTATTTTATTTCATTAATTACAAATTAATTTCTCTGAATAGAGGATGAAAAGAGGACAGACCTAGACTCTTATCGGTGGTGCCCACTGACAAGACCAGAGGCAGTGGTCACAAACTGAAACACAGGAGGTTCCCTCTTAACATCAAGAAGCTTTTTTACTGTGAGGGTGACCAGGCACAGGCACAGGTTGCCCAGGAAGGTTGTGGAATCTCCATACTTAGAGGTACTAATAAAACTTCTCAAAACAGGCCTGGGCAACTGCCTTTAGGTGACCCTACTTGAGGGGGGGTGTTGACCAGAAGGTCCATTTGAACGTCACCCATTCTGTCATTCGATGTAATTTACAGATGCAATCAGAGCCTAGAACTGATGTAAACAAACTTGTTAATTTGAGGGACTCATCCAAATATGAGGATCTCACAACAAGGGTGAATTAAGTTTTGGAAACTTGATTGGCTGAATAAAGTTTGTTCCAGAATATTTATCATCACCACTCTAAATAACCAGAGGAACCAAGGTAGGAAATCTTAACAACAAGGGGTACAGAACCGGAAGTATAAACCTAAAAGAGAGTATCAGGATGACTAAGTGTATGTATGCACTCAGTTCTAAAACTTATTTAGACTATTTACATTGCAACTTGGCATAGGGCTGAGCCAAATAAATCCTCTCTTTCTTTTTGCCTTTCACAAGCATTCTACTTTTATTTCCCATCCTTGCCCTACATCATTCTGAATCTGTCTCATGGAGTGTATTTGTAAACTGTCTATAAAAATTCAGGCTTCTCCAGACCAGAAATTTGCAAAATATATGAGAGAGAGTAAAGGGCTGGAGGTAAATCAACAGCTCTTCCTTTGGTGTATAGCTCCTGCCAATTCCCTTAAACTGCAACAGATTGAACTCTCTCAAATTTCAGGTAGTGGGTTATTAAATTTAGGAGAGTCTGTATTTCAGGTGTTCTATGTGTCAACTTTGAACATAACTACAAGTGTTAGTATAAAGTCAAGGCGAGGGGATATGGCTTAGCTTTTCCTAGCAAAATCTATTGTGAATAGACTTACACTAACGAAAAAAGAGCTTACGTCAGCTGTTTTCATGTTGGTCTGAGACACATACTGGTGCAACTCAGAAAAATGCCAGAGCTATCACTTACTGCCCTCTGTCCCTGTGTTCAGGGAGCCTGCTACAGGGTCAGCCCTGTGGCACAGTCCAGACCTTACTGCCCATGCATGTGAGTGTAGGATCAAAATGACAACAGTAGCATGGGATAAAATTGCAATACACCTGCTAGAGCCATACCCAGATGTGTAAATGTTCTCACATTCAGGGTTTAACAGATCACATAATTTAAGAGCGAAGACCTCAGGTGGAGCTCTCTTCTATCAGAGAAAGAAGCCTAGAAAATCCTGATCTTTTTGTTTTCTTGTTTTTTCTCCCCTTGCAGATGCTGTTGCTGTATTTCTTAATGAGTATTACAGAGATTATCTGGAGCTGTTCTTGACAAATGGAAGTTACCACAAAAATATGAGATAAAAACTCAGGATAATCCTCCAGCTATATTCACAGGCCTTTGCCTCAATAAATGGTAACTACATTTCCACTGCCAGTCATTTCTCACTTTCTCTTTGCTTCCATTGAGTTTCTTGTTGCAAAGGGAAAGCTCCTCTCTCCTGCTTGATCGCTATGAACAGTAACAGGCTCTTGCTCCAAAACAGCATCTCACAATGAATTAGGATCACAGCTTTGCACACTTGACTTGAGGGAAACATGGGAAATGTGAAAGAAAAGGTACCTGGAGAAATTAAGCCATCTTATCGAACAGCTAAAGCTCCCAGGTCACATAGCACTTAAATCCACTGTGTTTTAGCTAGCTGATGTGTATCCACATTAAATTAAAGTCTTGTAGATTAATTTCTTTCTTTCAATGTAATAAGACAGAGTACTGAAATTCATCTTGTCCATTCTCCCTACAGTTTCCTATAAGCCATTTATTCTCCTAGTGGTCCATCACTTGCTTCTACATAAGATCTTCTCAGTTGCTATAGTCCAGGACACCTCCAACAAAAACAAAGGGGCTACATGTTCATTCACCAGGTGTTCACTCAGGGGGAATTTTAAGCCTTGTGTATAAGACCAATAATATTATTTATATTTTAATTTTACCAATATTTGTTCCATTCTTTAAGATAAAGCAGCAACATCGAGGCTTCACATCAAAAGCCTCAGCTCTAGCACTTTCCTGGTGGCCAGTGCTGCAGCATGTGACTGCCCTCAAGAGACAGTAGCAAAAATAGTGACAGGACATTCATCTGTTTTTTCCCTGAGACAAGCTATTCACAAGGAAAGGCTGAGCTCATTTCAGATGTTAGTGCTCTGTTTCCAGAGCTCTCTCCTATCAAAAGCAAAATTTCATATTTGCTAAAAGGAAAGACATTCTACCCTAGAATATGTGGTTCTTCAGCTCATCACGAGTACCGGAAAGCTACTTAAGCTCCTGGCTTTCCAAAGTAGTCTGCTTATTTGTCAGAGGTAGACTTTCTTGGGTTTTATCCTTGTTATCATTGGAATGAATACTGGAGAATGAAATCCCATGCTGAGAAAAGATGAGTTTCATTCCAAGTGCCCAGTGCTGGCTGAGCTCAGGCAGAGGAGCATTTAAGCCACAACTTCCATGCTTCAAGAGTCAATCAGACATGAAAAAACTGGGCTGATATTCCCAATATATGCGGTGTCCCTCATCCATAGAGCATTCAACCCTACTCGTAATTTGTCTTTGATGGGTGGTCTCCTCTACTCTGAGTAGCTAAGAAAGCTCTCACTCAGACATGGCAAGATCTCTGGCGTTTGTGCCACTGACAGTGTAGCTCTTGCTTGTCTCATCTACTTTATCTCTGTTCCAGTAACGCCACAGTTTTCACCTGCCACAGTAAATGAAAATCACCTCAAGGTTGTCATAGCCTGTTTCACTCTTTCTGTTATGGAAACTCTAGTCCCTAGAGGCAACTCTTCTCAGCTCCTCTCTGACATATATCCAGCACCAGAGCTTGTGTAAAGGCAGTGTAAGAATAACTGCTTCAGCCTTCTGTGTGTTATCAAAATTAAAAAAAATAAAAACATATATAGAAAGCATAAACATCAAGTAAAAATAACCCCATCCTTGTTAATAACAATAAAACAAGAAAAAGCCTCCATTACACAACATTTTCAGAATTGCCTAAACAGTTAAAATTGTTGTTATTTGCAGAGTTTGGAAATCCACATTTTTCTAAGCACTGTAAATAATTCTTGCTATTCTTTTACCGTAAATTTTTGTCTGAAATTTCACCTTCTCAGGACCAGTAAAACCATTTTGATCTTGAATTCCCAAGCTCCTAAATCTCCAGAAACCTGCCATGGAAATAGTTTCCAAGCACCTACACTTTTGCAGATATTTGCAACTGTTTAAGAACTAAGTGCAATGATTAATTTTGCACAGCAGTAGTCAACAGCTCTGAGTGGGTTATGTTAAAAAGGGTTTTAAAAACAAACAACATTTAATCATTTTGTAATATAAAAGCCAAAGACTCACTTTTAGAAATGATGGATAAAACCATCTTCAAAGAGGAACTGGAATAGAAAAGTACTGAGTATTGATGTTTCAAAACCACTCAACACTCTCTATCATGCTGTGCTGGCCAACAGCACCAAGTTTCATTGGCTTTTCTTTTTTTGTCTTGGCTGATAAACTGCATAATGATATTTTTGAAAAGTACTTTACCAGTGTTTAACTGAAAAATATTTTATCTGAAAGAGACTTTAACTGTGTTGTTCTCCTTCCTTCCCTCAACAGCTAGAGAAATTTGCCAACACGCAAGAAATTCATTTAAATACAAATTTTAAAGAATTAATTTTTAAAGCATTTTAATTACTTAAAGTTTTGATAATCATAAATCAGGTAATGACTAAGGCCTGAGCATCTACACTGAGGGTATCAGTTTCAATGAATTGGTTTAAGACACACTCTTAGTGAGCTATTGTCATTGTGAATATAGGTCATAAATCTCATTTTCTCCTTTCAGATAGTCTTCTATTGATTTCAGTTCTTCCATTTTCTCCACATAACAT
>NW_008671904.1:2301-6424 GCF_000695815.1 Acanthisitta chloris | reverse complement strand
ACACTATTATATTAGCTAAAAATCATCAGTAGAAAATAGCCTAATAGGAAAAGCATGCAGCAGAGGAAGCAGCAGGGTGGGAGGAGGTAGAACCAGGAAATGAACACAGTCTAGTAATTCAACATTTAATGTAAAGTATTTGGGATCACGGGTAGTTGCTATTTCATTTCAAATCATACCAGTGACATCAACATATGACTAAGAAACCAGAAGTAGAAAAATGTTCAAATGCAACTTCTGTAATAATGATTTTCGTACTAAAGAATCATTCTATTTAGTTCCGCACTCTTTTTAATCACCTCTATTCATTAAATACATGACAGAAAGCCAAACTACAATGCCTCAGTTTAAAAAAACACAAATGTTCTGGTATTACAAATCAATAAATTACCTTGAACTACTCTTGTACAAATCTGTTGAGCACTTTTCTATGACCAGAGTACTTACTTCTACATTTTCGCCCCCAATATGAAGGTGAAAATCTTCCCATGCACTTCTCTATACTAAGAAGTCATTGCAGATTCAGACACCTCATAAGAGGCCACAGGAGGTCACACAACATGATCACCATCTGATACAATCTATTGGACTTCACAAAATTAAAGCAATCATCCAGGGATGACCTAACCATAAGGTCCAGCACAACTCAAGTCACTCAGAGTGTTAGCTGAGGAAGGAGGAAATGATGCTTTGATTTTTAACATTTGTCTAGCCCTGGTTTCCAATCACACCAACTCCCATATCATCACACAAAGAGCAAAGATAAGTCACCTTTCACCTTTTCTTGACAATGTAAATGGAATGAACTTCAGAGGTTTGGTGTAGAGGCTGTTTCTTGATCCAGCAAACTGACTTTACTGAACTCAGAAGATCTGGCACTCCAGGGTTTTGCTTTTCACTTTTTACAATAGACTAATCCAATATCTAAAACTTCTTGAGATTAGCACCATCTCTTAGGAGTTTTGTGGCTATCAGCTATTTTTTTTCAACACCCATTGCATACAATTACTGCTTATATTCAGAATTTGGTTTCAACTTTGACAACAATCAAACTATTCCCACCAAGTACCTGAGAACATTCCTGAACATCAGAAAAACACAAATAATAAGTGCAGAATATTTACAAAGAACATGATTCAAGCTGTACACCTGGTTGAAAAAAAATTGTATGGTTTAATTCCAATATTTATGTAATTTATTTCTGTCTGGTGAATGGAGAAGTTATTTAAGCAATGAGTAAAGAGAAACTCAGAAGTTCATAATACTCCAGCAAACCTTAAAACATACCCTGCATTCTGACCAGGGACAGGCTGGTGAGAACTGACCACATCACAGGTTACACTGGTGCAGATACAGAACAAAACAATGGCAGTTCAGTGAGAAGTTACAGCAGCAACTTGCTAATTTTCTCTCTCAGGAGGTCATAAAGAAGATGATTTGTTATAGTGCTATGTTCTCTAAGCTGAACCATCTTCCTAAATTTTTAACCTGCATTCTGACCAGGGACAGGCTGGTGAGAACTGACCACATCACAGGTTACACTGGTGCAGATACAGAACAAAACAATGGCAGTTCAGTGAGAAGTTACAGCAGCAACTTGCTAATTTTCTCTCTCAGGAGGTCATAAAGAAGATGATTTGTTATAGTGCTATGTTCTCTAAGCTGAACCATCTTCCTAAATTTTTAAAACTAATTATCAGACAGCAGGAATCAGGAATGTTTCTACATGCTAGAAAAAGAACTGACTAAAAAGTCTCATTAATGCTGCTTAGGTCACAGGTATCCAGGGAATAAGTGGGTCCAACAGAATTTATTTCATCCCTACCTAGTAAAATGTTGGTTATAATTCATACAAATGCATTCTATTTCTATTTTATGGTTTGACCTAGCAAACTTGGATGTATCAGAAGAGAAACCAGAAGAAAAGCTGATGAGAAGTGGCCTCATTCCAACAGGCACAGAATCCTATCCTCAAAACCATTAACCCATTAACTCATCTTTTCTCCTCACAGTAGGTTTTGTGTACCTATCAGAAAGGTGTCTAGCTCTGACTATATTGCAGTATGCTTCCCTCATTCTAAAGCAGAAAGATTTCCTGTAACCATCTACTCACACCTTCAGTATGCACAGAGGACATGCTCCTACAACTGGTTTTATGTTTCAGGTTGTAATTAGAACACTAGTTTATGCTGCAGCAAAGAAGTGGAACAAATAACTTATCCCTCTGTTCTACAAGGTATGAGCCAGGAGAATAAAACCAACACGACGAGATTTGCAGTACGAGTCCTTGATACAAAACATCTTATTCCAGAACTAATGAATACTGAGGTAATTATACAGCAGTCATTAGACAAAGTAAACTCTCCTAAAATGAACAGTTCAAAATAACATTTAAACCTGCCATGGATAATATGATTGCAGAATAATTATCTTTAGCCTGGTGGGATGCTTGCACATAGTTCTCTAATTTTAAGTTTGCTTTTGAATTTTTAAAAATAAAGTAATAGATCTTAAATGTAGATTGCTCAATGAATGGAGGTTCCTGTAATAGCAGTTGTAGAATGGAAATTGTTCATTAATAATCTTTGCTAAAGAATGAAACTAGGTACAATATTTCAACCAATCATGAAGGAAAGGGAACAAAAACCTGTCTTGTGAATGTCTGACTTGAGTGAAAATCCTTTTTAGGAGACATGGGTCAGCATTGTTAAGTTCCAAGACTCTCCCTGAGAGGTGACTGTACTTTCTATGGTAAAGAACTTCAGTCCATTGCATCCAGCCCTGTGAGAAACCTGTGAAAAGTCCTTGCATGCTTCAGGACAGAGAAACTGTAATCCCATCTCAACCAAGTTGTGCTCTAGAATTTCTGTAATTTATTTTGTGAATTGATTTTTGTGATACTCAGACTTTCCAGGTTTTATCAGCATAAAGAGAATTGGCAGTGCAACATGTGTGTCCACATACACACACAGACATTAGGAAATTAAGACAGAACCATTTATAGTTTGCGCATTTAAGGATCAAGGCTGCATAATATGCACAATATTTGAAAATACAAGCAAATATTAATGTTGTCATTTCCAGAGCGACTAAGATAGAGACTTTTTCAAAGAACACTCAGACAACTAGAGTACCATTCAACCCTAAAGCAGCAAATGTCAGATATCTGGCTTCAAAGAGGTGAAATATCTAAAAGGGTAGAAGTCTCCATGGATTAGGCAACAGTGCAAAGTTGTGAGCCTGTTAGGGATATATTATTAAAAAGTAAAAAGTTAAAATTGACATAGAGGTTGGCATCAGCATCAAAATGAAGAAAAAATGCCTTGAGCCTCTTGAAAGACATTTGGAAGGGTTATTTCTTCAGCACAAAAAGAAAGTAGATAGAAATCAAGATTTGCAGAGCTCCATGCAGGGCTAGCCACGATTTTTTGACTCACACCAAAGGGATTCTAAATTTGTTTTAATACCACTGTTCCAAAAGTTTGCAAAGTTGTTGGGTTTTGCCAAACAACAGAGAACAAAAGCTAAAATATTTTCCGGGAATTTTTATGGATCCGGATTCTTAGTAGTGTTTGAAATGGCTCCTTGGAGGAAAGAAATCAAACAGAAAAGAGGAGGAAGCAACCATTAACAGAAGAAGAGAACACACAGCAATGTGCAGAGGGAGACCTACAAGTGAAATGAATTCCTCATTCCTGAAGGAAATGGTACCATATCTCGATGTTCTCAAATCATTCTTATGAAAGAGAACTAAAATTGTCTTCTGCTCAGGGACCAGGCATGATCTTCCAGCTTGACTATAATGCCAGCCAAAGACCTGTGTCAATTCTGCTTAGAAACAAGAGAAAATGAAAATTGTAACTTAGCATCTCCTGGTCCATGGCTTCCCTCAGGCTTGACAGATGATAATAAGCAGATTACTTCAGTCTTGAGTAGTTCAAATGGAAGAAGATGAGAAGGAAAAAGCTTCAGTCCTCCTGCTCCATCCAGCAGACTGGACAGTGTTAACACCTGTTCCACTCCTCCACTACACTACCTTTCCCCAAAACCTTGGACCAAGGAAGAAAAAAGTAAAAGACCCACAGGATCAACATCAAACTTCTGTTTTACCAGAGAATCCCCT